>NW_009191846.1:0-32183 GCF_000690835.1 Fulmarus glacialis
AAGGCAAGTCCTGCCTGACCAACCTGGTGACCTTCTATGATGGAGCTTCTGACAGTTCTTCCTCATTCTTTGGAGCGAATGTTTCCAGTTAGTTGTCTTCCTAACATATTTTGTCTAAAGGGATAATTTGGCTTTTTTTTAAGTTCCTTTTACTCCAGTAATTCTATTGAACCACTCAGTTCTTCAAGTGATTTATTTTACATTATTTGCTTTTCATGTCAGTGAGTATCTGCTCTGAAATTCTTTTTATCTTTTCTAATTTCTGTCCTACAAAATTATAGGCTTTTCCTTGGTTTCTCATATTTAGGACTTCTACATGACAAAACATATCTGTGTACTTAGAGTAATTTTCTTAGCCTTGTATAATTGTTCACCTTCTCTTCTTTTGGCTTCTTGGTATCCTCCTTTCATATAGAAAGATGGGTATGCATTGTGACGTCATGCATGTGATTAAATAGCCTCAGTGCATTTGATGTTAGTCTTTTCAAATTACTTTTCAATATGTGTTTGTGTACCTATATTTATGTACACACACCAAGTTTTTCCTTCTTGATCCAACAGAAGGCAAAGATGTTATAAGCTTCCTTTTTAGGAAAATTTATGAAATCTCCTATATATATAATATTGCATCTTTCGTTACAATTTAAATTGGAAGAGAACATTACTGTGCTCTAAAATATAGTAGAAATTCGAACATTAACAAAAATTTGTTTTTTAATGAAATGTTCTGTGGTTGCTATCTGTGATACTAATGCATCACGTGTTCTGTTGCAAAATGTACACTATATGGATGGTCAGAATGTAAGGAAAATGACACAGATATATAGGTGGAGCACATAGTTTCTTTTTAATTTTGTGGTAATTGATTTCTGCATTTTCCTTTTCTTTGATGGCAGTAAAAACAACAGTAAACTGTAGTAATTCTATAGAGAACGAATGAGCATTCACCCTTGAAATAGAGTAATATTATGTGAATCATGTTACATGAAATACCCAAGTGAACAAAAATCCTTTTTTATAATGTTTTTCAATTCTGTAAGGCCATTGCTTTTGCCAATTTCTTTTGTTTCTCCTGCAACAAAAGAAGTTGGAGGGTATGTAGTTGCGTATCTCTTCACATTCCAGCATGCTTGTGAAATAAAAATTGACATAGGCAGTTGAAGATGAGGTAGTAGATGGGTCACAATCTTTGACTTTAGGTCATACAATGAAGAAGACTTTGTTGACACGAAGGAATCTTAAAAAGATTGTTGTTATTTCTGGAAGTTGAACAATCATAGAATCATAGAATAGTTTGGGTTGGAATGGACCTTTAAAGGTCATCTAGTCCAACTCCCCTGCAATGAGCAGGGACATCTTCAACTAGATCAGGTTGCTCAGAGCCCCATCCAACCCGACCTTGTACGTTTCCAGGGATGGGGCATCTACCACCTCTCTGGGAAACCTGTTCCAGTGTTTCAGAACCCTCATTGTAAAAAATTTCTTCCTTATATCTAACCTAAATCTACCCTCTTTTAGTTTGAAACCATTACACCTTGTCCTGTCACAACAGGCCCTACTAAAAAGTTTGTCCCCATCTTTCTTATAACCCCCTTTAAGTACTGAAAGGCTGCAAGAAGGTCTCCCTGGAGCCTTCTCTTCTCCAGGCTGAACAACCCCAAATCTCTCAGCCTTTCTTCATAGGAGAGATGTTCCATCCCTCTGGTTGTTTTTGTGTCCCTCCTCCGGACCCACTCCAATAGGTCCATGTCTATTCAAAAAAAAATATGGAGCTTCAAAGGATGAAAGGTGTGTGCTATCTTTATCCAATCTGTATGTCAAGCGTAACAGATCTGTGAGGCGTCTTGTATAAACAGTGCTTCAGAACTTCAAAAGAGTACCTTAGCTTTAGTTTTAAGCCAATATGAGTCTGGTCTTACGCTGAAAAGGACTGTCTCAGCATCTCTTGCACCTTCATCTGTACATTTCCACTCCCCCTTTTTTTTTTTCTGGTAAATTATGATGAGCATGTTTTGTTGCTGTTGGTTTGGCTTGGTTAGTTTTGGTTTTAGCTGGACCAGTTCCTTCATCCAGCTTATCAAGATGCTGTCTGAGTTTTAGTGGTAGCAGAGAACAGACAAATAGGAACTTGGGAAGGTTGTGTGGGGCGATGCAGAATTGCCCCTTTCAGAACACACCACACAGAATGCCATAAAGTCATGAAATCAGTCTTCAATAAGTAGCAGTAGTGTTTCTCATCATTTGACTATGTAAATGGTATAATGTGTGAACCAAAATAAATATATTTATATATACAGAAAAGAAGTGAAATTTTGAAAAAGGGTATGAGCGCCGAAACAAATTCCTACTGATTATATGCATTTGCTCCTTGTTTAAGCAAACCGAACGTATAATAAGAATATGCAGTTACTAATCTATTCTTTGTGCATATTCTAGACACGTTTTCTATAGTTTGTGGTTGCACAGTTGCACTATGGAGCAGTCTACCTTTAATATACAATACTCGGTGGAGGTTGTTTTTTCTTATACCCCTGTAATTTCCGGTAATTTTGTTCATGTGAGAAATACAATTTTTCAAAATTGTCAAATAGTTCCTAATGTATTAAAAAGATAAAACTAAATCAGCAATAAATGTTAATGCTGCTTTATAATGCATGCTAGACATTGAAAGCCTAGTGAAAGATTTTTCCTCTCAGGTGATTTTTAGTGTCTCTCATACACAGGCAGCGTCCTGCACTTGGTGAGTGCTTAGCATCTCTTGCAGCAGCCATTCCAGTAGCATTCCTTGAACCTTCTCTCAACCATTACAACCCATTGTCTGTCTTCAACACAAAAAGTGCAAGAGAAAGAGCGAGTAAGTACTGTTCCTCACACAAAAGAAAAAAAAAAGGTGTTTGCTCCTCTGCAACTAATAGTAATAGAAAAAAATAGTAATAGTGGAAAAAACCCCAAATGTATGCCCCGGTAGAGAACTCCTACTATTGCTCTTTCATTACTTGTCATTTTAACCTTGCTCTGCTTTGTTGAGACTATGTTAACATTGTTCCCTTTCTCCTAGCATATTTGGATATTTTTCTGAACATGATGTGTTTGAATTCTTTTCCAAAGCTGCATACTGTAATATTTGAAGCTTAGTCAAAGATCGTATCTACATTACAAAAATTTTTAGCAAATTGTACAGTTGTGTTCCTACTAGCAACATGCAAGAGATATAATATCTTATTTATGTGAACAGGAAAATTATCTATATTTTTTTGTTGTCTTACCAGTACTCCAATGCAGTTTGGTATAGGGAACTCCAGACAGAATATGACTTTGATTTCATGAAACCTTAGTCAAAGGAGCATGAGTCCTTCTACATAGATTTTCTTCACTTTCTTCTTTCCCAACTTACTCTTGATGGACTCTGACATCTTAAAGTATTTCAGTATTTTCCTCATTGACCTGTGTAAGAGTCATTACCCTGCCAAAATCATTGTTACTTTAAACAACAACAACAAAAAAGTAGGTAGATCGATATGCTTCGTAAGTTTTTCCATATAAAAGCAGTCATGGAAAAGCTTGTGCTAGCCCTTCCTTCCTGTCAGCTCTACTTTATAGAAGCAGCACTGGTGGAAGAAGAATTTTGCTAGAGTGAATGGCATTGGATTATGATGGGTTGTTCATTGCTGAATAAGCACCCTTCAGTTTCTCATACAAGCATCTGACAACTGGAATTCTTTCCTAGTATTTTTGTTGGGAGATAGATGGGCAGAGTTTGTGAACTAGGTACAGTTTAGTTTTAATCTCACCCATAATTTTGAGCTGTTTGTTTCCTTTTCCCTGAGGTGGATTTAATGTTTTGCAGATTGACGTGGAAGTGTGAATGATTATGGAAACAACGGCCAGAGTTTATCCAATATTGATACAAGCTCTCAGTTCTGCACTTTTACATAGCTGGGCTGCTCACCAGATAATTGCAGGACACCTTATGGTAAAGCTTTATGGCAGCTATTATCTACATCAGTGCTATATGCACATGATCAGAAAGACATAATTTGTGAGATGAGAGACCTGTGTATACCCCAAAGTCTTACTATAGTTATGTCTGCCCAAGATGGTGACAGAAAAAATCTTGAGTGACAATGTTCTTTGTATTTAGGGTTTAAACATAGGTGAACGTAGATGTTCTCTTTTATTTTGTTAATTAATCTTTTGCTTTTCTACTCTTACTTGCAGTTTTAGGTATGCCTGATACAGTAGAAGAGATGTGTCCAGAGATCCCTCAGTTGGATGGACTAATAAAGGAAATTAATGATTTAGCAGAGTCTGGAGCAAGGTATACTGAAATGCCTCATGTAATTGAGGTTATCTTACCCATGCTATGCAACTATTTATCCTACTGGTGGGAAAGAGGGTCTGAGAGTGTTCCTCAAAGTGCTGGGCCTTGCTGTACAATGATAACATCTGAGCATCTGAGCATCGTTCTTGGAAACATTCTGAAAATCATTAACAACAATCTGGGAATAGACGAAGCATCTTGGATGAAAAGAATTGCAGGTACTGTAAATATTTTTAAACAGTAATTGTACCTAATAATATTTAATTACTTTGCTATACTTTACCATATTACCTAGTGATATAATAATAATAAATTGTAATTATAAACAGCAGGAAAGAAAACTAAAGAGTAGATAAGTAACAATAAGAGAAAGATATTTTAATTTTTTCAATTTTTAAATTATTTTTATGCATGCATTGTAGCGTCACTATAAGCAGAGAGCTTTCTATACAACATAATGGATTTTGAAAATGTTATCTTCTGAATGTACTGTATAAGAGCCTTAGCATTTAATTTGGAGTTGTGAATTCGATTGATTTTCAAGACACCTAAGAACTGAATAGTGTAGTAGAAGGGTATGTGTCCTGTGAATTCTGTTCATGAAATATCAGGACAAAAGGGAAAGAAAGTGTATATGGTGAAATAGTCCCAGGAATTCTGGGAACCCAAGTTCAGAATTAGTTGCTTTGCCTGAGTAACTGTGCCAGCTATTAAATGAGCAGAAAGATTTCTCAAAATGTCCTGTAACATTTAGTAGCTAGCTAGCTAAAGAAATTTACTGTATCCAAATTTTATCATTCATCTTAAACAGTGTAAGAGTATAATATGCAATAAGGTGGTTCAAGAAAAATCTATGTGAAGGTAATAATTTCCTGCTAAATTTTAATGCCCCCTTGGTACAGGGTTTTCAGTATTATTTTAAATACTCAAAGGTCTTTAATAATAATAAGGATTCCATTAAAATTTAGTAAGAAGTTTGCTGCTTAATTGTAGAGACCACTGCTTGCAGTTTTGTAGTGGCTGCTTTTCTACGTAAGGATATAATGTACTAGTGTGGTTCTTTTAAGGATTTTTGACTCAGGTGGTCTACATTTTATTACTAATGCTTGTACAAAATAGATCTATGATCTTGAATTAGTCATTCATTCTCTGCATTTTAGCTTGCCCAAGGCAAAGCAGGTAAAGGAATTCTTCAAGAACACTGTCTTCTGACCATTTTCTGACATTGTATACAAAAAACCCACACACAAATAAAACCCCAAAAGTATTTTTGTGAGGACTTTGTGTCTCAATCCCTACTTTGTTTAGGTTCTAAGTTAGAGACGTGTGACTTGCCAAAACCATGGTAGTTTAATTGATGTAAGACAGAAATACTTATAATCTGAATTCCCAGTAACTAGCTTTTAATCTCTCAATACACACAGTTGTTACAAAGCTATATTCATAGTTTTATTAATAATTTTATAATGCTCCAGAAATATGTGAAGCACTATGACCTTTATGTTTTCTAGAACTGCAGAGTTCATATTAATATGATGAAAAACATCAATTGTGCATTAGTCATAGGATTATCTATATTTTTATGTATAGTTTACGCTCAACCCATCATCAGCAAAGCCAGGCCTGATCTGCTCAAAACTCACTTCATTCCAACACTGGAGAAATTGAAGAAGAAAGCTATAAAGATCGTGATGGAAGAGGAGCAACTGAGAGCAGATAGTAAAACTGACACTCAAGAAGCTGAGCTACTCATTCTCGATGAGTTTGCTGTTCTTTGTAGAGACCTTTACGCCTTCTATCCAATGTTGATACGTTATGTAGACAACAACAGGTAAATAAAAACTAATAATTAAATTCATATTTATTAGTTAATGTACTGGAGTCCATGATCAGATAATCAGAAAGAACACAATGCATTTAATGTTATGCTGAGAATCAGATCCTAAGTATTTTAAGATTCTTAACTTACAGAATGATGTATCTTGAATTCACACCTTTTTCTCACATGCATTTGGCTTATTTGGTTGTATTGTAACTGCACTATTATCATTGAGAATGCATATCCTGACCAGACTTGTTATATATGCTACTGCAGCCCAATGACATTACAAATGAATATGCCTTTCAAAAATTGAAAAATGGCTAAAAGCCTTAAGTGGTAATGAAGAGGTGAAAAACTATTTGTTGTTTTTTTTAAGACGGAAATAAAAAGTGTTTGGACTACATTGTATTGCCTTTGGAATTATCAGAAGTCTGTCTCCTCAACCATTTACTGAAGGATTATTCTGTGCCTACACTTTCCCTTTCCTTTGTCCCAGAACATGACCCCAAGGTGCTCTTCAGAAGAGTATCTGAAGTATCTATAGTATCTCAGTATCTACAGTATCTTAATCCTATCCTTAACAACATTGTTCTTCTGTACACAATCATTGTCCACTTATATTTTTTAGGTGTTAGTACATATTGGGCTAGTTAGGAGCATTTTCATTGCATGCATGATCATTTATGCTGTGAACCGATTTACACTGAGAATTATTTGCTTTTTCTAGATGAACTCAAGGCTTTACTATGTCAGACCTTGTTGGCAAGGAAACACTTCGAATTTTTAAAAAACACAGATTTAACTGGGCTGTGGAGAAATCCTACTAGAAAGATAGAGTTAATGAGCATAAATTATAACGTTAACAGGCGTAAGTTATAACATCTGTCTGCTGTCAGATGCCCACTTTATGTATGGTCATATTAATGCATTTTAATTTAGAGACATTTAAGAGGGCTGCATCTGTTAGTTCATTTGCCCAAGTTTTCTGAGCATCCTTGTGCAGACAGACCCAGACTGAAGTTGTATTAGTTCCTGGATTACAAAAATAAACCAATTGAAGCAGTCAGTTCTTACAGCTCACCCACTCTTTCATTTCCCTGTACTCTTCCTGCTCTCCCCGTTATAGTGTTCTCTTTTGGATCAACACAAAGTTTTGATCACAAAGTTTTGATAACAAAGTTTTATTATGGAGAAAAAAAAAGAAATAGAGAAATACTCGGAGGAAGAGTTTTGCTTTTCAGCCAGTTCTGTTTTCTAGTCTGGTTCACAGAATAGGCACAAAAACATGTGTTGGCACCATGGCGGGGAGGAACAGGCAGAAATAAGTAGCCAAGAATTAGGAGATTTTTTGGAGATGAGTTAAACTGCCATGAAAAATGGTCTCTCTAACCACGGTCATGGAAAATTGAAGTGATTGTCATTAAATTCCAAGATTAACTATACAAATGTAACCTGATCTATTAAATAGACATTGTTATATTCAGTTGTCTTATTTTAAATGTCTTATTTTCAATTTCTCTTGTTTTTGTAATTAGAGCCAATTGGCTAAAGAAACCAGATGCAGATTCTGATGAACTCTTTCGAATGGTAGCTGAAGTTTTTATCCTGTGGTGTAAATCACATGTAAGATAAGATGTATACTTTTTCTTCCGTTTCATTCTATCTTTAAATATAAATGTGGTACATGCGGATGAATTAAACTTCTGGTGATTTTTTTTTTCATCTTTAGAATTTCAAAAGAGAAGAACAAAATTTTGTGATTCAGAATGAAATCAACAATTTGGCCTTTTTAACAGGAGACACCAAGAGCAAGATGTCTAAAGTAAGTTAATAAAAATTTGTGGGTCAGTTAAATCTTCAGCCTGTGTTTAGTATGTTGTAAGAAGGTTCTGAAAATCTACTCAGATTGCAGCTGCTGTGCTGGTAGAAGAAACAAAAAATAGTTTTGCTTCTTGATTATAGACATGACAACTACTATGCAAAATACAGGCTATGTACCTTAGAGTTACTTACTAAATGTCTAAGTAGTCGAAGACACAAGATTAAAATAAAGGTCTTGATTTGAAAAAGTTACACATATAAGAGAATATGGTTTGTAATATATAATATGGGTTGTTGATCTTTCAGAAAAAAAAAGGTAGACTATTTTATAAAAGCAAGTGAAGAAACATTGGTTGTCTGATCTTTTTTTTTGTGAAGGTCAATCAGTATTGTTCTGTCAACGTTGATGGAGGAATACTGTCTTTGCATATACCTCTATTCATACATGTAGCGTGCCACATGTGCACTGTTTTTCTTGTTTCTTATTAATGACCACATTAATTTCTATTTTGCCCATTTTCAATATGACAAGTTGCTGACATGATGGCTGGAAAGTACATTTGTTACCTGTATAATAGAGAAAATGCATGTTGTCAAGGTAAAAAATGCTGCTTTGACATTAGCTGAGGAAGATTGCCTTACTCAGCTAAAGCCAGTTGAAGTCTAAGTCCAAATTAGTGTTGGTAAACGTAGCAAAGAACCCTTTATTTTATTCATATATGTGACGTGTTTGGAGTAATCCTATTTTGAAAGTGTTCCAGAGAAGTGGTGGGGTTTATTCGTTTGTATTTCACTATATTTTGATTGTCTGTAACCTAGCTACTCTAAGTCCAACTTTAGACAATAGAGAGTCAGATAAAATGTGCCATTACGTTTCTTAATTCTCTTAAAAAAAGTTGGCTTCTTTTCTATTATGATTTTTTAAGTTCTGAAACTTGGTTAAGCAAAATCCCGATACTGGAAAGTTTACAAGCAAACGTAACAGATTTTCTACTCGTCATTAGTTCATGACTGGCATTGAACAGCAATTCAGACTATATAGAGAATTCCATATTTGGAGAAAAGGAAATTTTTAATGTGTTTTCTTGTTTTCAAGATGCAGCTCCTTGAAATTGTGTGGTAGAATTGAAATGTTTGTATTATCCTCATTAGCAAGATGAGTAGTGGGCGCAATCCAGGTTATTTGATGATCAATTGTACAATAACAGAGTTTAACATGTAGCTCTGTATTTTTATCATATGGCAATCACTACAGGTACATTTAATACGTATACTTCAACATTTATACGTTAGAATTGGCCTGAGGAGCCAAGAATTAGGTTTTTTTAAAAACACGATCGATTAGAATCAGGTGATTCACATTTAATCTAAATTGTGTCTCACTGCAGTATTGATAATAGGATAATATGATGTAAACTGTTAGTGTCATATTTTAGTCAGTCTGGCATGGCAGGAATGACAAAACAAATCTTTACAAAATAAAGAATAGGTATCCCTCATACTGCTCCGGAATTTACAAGCAAAAATAACAGATTTTCTGCTCGTCATTAGTTCATGACTGCACAGGAATTTAACATCAAGAATCTATACGACGCAAATTTGAAAGAGTTTGGTTTTAAGATTACATTTTGAAATGCCTGTTGTGTATATTTAAATATACAGATATATTATGTATAAATACTTGTATAAATATATGTATACATAACAGGGATGTAGATGCATATGTAAATGTGCTTTTCTTCGTATGGGTATACAGTACAGGGAGATTATGAATTTTTTATATGCATATAATTTTTGTAAACATATTAATATCAAATCATAGCATTCAAGGGCACTGTGCATGGTTATTGCTTATATAGGAAGAAATAAAAGATTGTATTGTTCATGACTGAATATTTTATTAATATGGTACCATATCTGCAGGAATGATTGCAGAACAGCTGATCATTTAGATAGGCATTTGTTTCATGATGACTTAAATACCATGATACAATACATGAGGCATCTTTTAGAAGTGTTGTGTTGATTTTCTATATATGGTTTCTAAGCAGGAAATTGATAACATTTCATAATATATAATGTAAGAGCTCTAAAACCAGCGCATACGTTAAAGCATACATTTAGATCTGAATAAATTTTTTTTAAGACTGCATAGTTTAGAATAAACAAGAAGTTCTCTAAGTAACTGAATTTCAGGTTTTCTTGAAAGGTTTGGTACTTACTTACATCCTCAGAGAATAATCAGTAGAGATATGAGGATATTACATTGGGGAACATTATTTTAATAATTTCTTGCTTTAATATTAACATTCATCTCCGGAAGTACTATGCTAACAGAATAATTACCACTTTCCTCTTTATCACCAGTTTATCTTTATTCACATTATTTTTAGTGGAAGCAATCATATCCAGTATTTATCAAGCATGAGGATGTATAGATAACTGTGAATATGAACATTGGCTATTAACAGTTGGCCCAAGACAGAACAGTTTGGGGTCTCTTAAAGGAATAAGACCCCATGCTGATCTCAGACTGCTTTAGACAACCGTCTGTCTTACAACAGAGACTTAGCATTTTTCCTAAGATACAAGATACTGTGATAGTGCTATTGTGTAAGGTGTGATGTATGATGTATGGAAGGTTCTATATCTTTACATGCCATATGCAGAGGATGAAGAATTAGGATTACATTATTTATCAGTAGCTAATAGCAGGGGTAACAAATGATTCATCATTACAATCAATAAATTAATTAAGTACCCATTGTATTTTGATTATACAATATTAACTTTGTTAATATTTTCTCAAATAAATGTATTAAACAGCTGAGCAAGTTTTTTAATTTTTCTTTTCTAAAAAAATGGCAGCAGATTGCTCGGAGGGGAATGGTAAGTTAGAGAACTTTCAGTCTGAGAGAGACTGATAACTTAGATTGCATTGAAATAACAGATTTGTGATAGAAGTGTTGAAATGGAGAATTTAAACACATTCAACTCCACTAATCTGTTATTTTTGAACCCTTCATAGGTTTGTTGATAAAATAGCATTTTGATTCAGATGCAATGATGTCCTATTGTGTTTTACAGTTAATTGGTATAAAAGACTAAACGTATACATTCACATGTACATAATAAATGTGTAATACATACGTGGGCAATTTTTCTGTGTAAGTTCCGGTATCTAAGTGAATGTGTGGCTGGATATATAACCCAGTTGCTAAACACTTGCATATCCTACTGAAGTTGTATTTGACTGGCCCTCATTATTAATTTTTTTTTATCTATTTTTAAAAAGCATTTGGATAAACCTATTATAGAAGTTTGAGGCAGTCATAAAATCCAAGTTTGTATTATGAAACAACATTGTGGTTTGCGCCCATTTGTAATATGTAATACATATTATTTGCAAGTTTACGATAATTAGAGGATTTCATGTTAGTATTTTCTGCAAGAATTTTAGATCTCTTCTTTGAGGCTATTTCAACTGCGTAGAATATGTTTCCTGTAGATACACTACGGTAAATCATGAGTGGATTACTTGTATGGTCATCTGTAATAAATGAAATATAATTAACGTCTTGTCTTTACTTACCTCCAGTATACATCTGCTGAGCCATGTCTGTGCAGCCTCTACATATTTCATGCAATTTTCAATTAAAATTTGCTATTTGTCTGAGTAAGGTATTGAAGATTCTAAGATGCTTAATACTTAATTTGATAATTACTCTTTCAGTCTTTCTTGACTTGTAGCTGGTTTTCTTCTCTATGTGATGTAAATACAGTAGGATATAAAAAGAGATTTTAGTAACAGCTTGGCTTCAACATTTTGAGGCTAATTCACGTATCACAAGAAAACAAAGTTACTATTAGAGCTATCACAGAAGGGGGTCTTGTTTGTGTTTATGTTTTGTCCTGTTTGTTTTTAACCAACAGTTTTCTGTAGTATTTTCCCATGCCTGGTCAAGGATTCTTTTGAGTAACAGTTGAATTTTTTTGCTGTTTTACCATAACTACACGGTTTTGTTGTTATCTTCTTAAAATTGCCTGACACAATGATAATATAGTGTTGACTATGGAATAGATGTTTATTTAAGTGTATTTATGGTATTAACATAATAAACAGGAAGAAACCCTGTGCGTGTATGGGACTTACACTTGAATTTATAATAGTGTTCTCAAAATGGGTACTGCTGAGAGATAATGAACTTACGTCAAGTTTTCTCTCAGGCTGTCTTCAAAACAATGAGCTATGCAATAGGAAAATACATCTATAAAAGAAATGCTGCATCTTCACAGTGATAGTTTGATTTCCATTTCTAAACACAATTTTTCTCAATCATATTTTGGTGGGGAAAATAGATAGAAAGAGCTATTTTGGTGAAAAGGTGAATATATTTCTTTATTGGACTATCCAGAGTTCCAGACACCTTCCTGCTTTTAACAATATTGGGAAAAGATGCAGTAATTAGTATATTGATGTGCTTACTTACTAGATGTATTTCCTTATGTGCTGAAGCAACAAATGGTAGTCCTGAATAGCAGCAGATAAATTCAGAGGTTCAATCATTTAGTAAGGATTAAGCTGAATAAAAATTATTTCACTAAGATCTTGTTTGATTACACACTTACAGTCTATTGTTTTAGCTACAAACTTATAATATTTTATTGTCCTGATAAAGCTAAGTAAGTTTGTTACTAACTTGCAAAATTATCATCTTTTCATCTCTTTTACTTATGGTTTTTTCCCTTTATTTTTCTTTCATACAGGCCATGCAAGTAAAGGTACAGGTCAAAGTGCATGATGTGTCTTTGTTTTAGATTTAGAAATGATCAGGCTCCAAGCATTCTTTCCATTGATCATAGCAGTGGCGTCACAAAGTGAAGGCCCAGGTTCCACCTACTATAAATTTTCTCCAAGTTAAAGTGGCAGAATTTGACCAGAGCAGCTGAAATTCCCTTTGGCACTCCCACATGTTGCTTAATGTGAAAATGTAGTAAAGTTACCTTTTCTAATTATTTTAGATGTACATTCTGCCTCTGCTGTCTTTCTGCATTGTGATTTTTTTGCTAGTATATTGAAGCAGACGTTGTAAAAGCAATGCCTCAGTAGAGTCATCAGAAACATGTATTTGGCTTATGATATTAAAGAAAAATATATGGGAAAAATGTGCTAGAACCTATACCCTGTCTGTAGATGAATAGAAGATTGTATTAGAACCAGTAAGTTTAAATTAGATACAGAGTTCAAATCCTACCTTTTTCCAAAATTAAAATGATCTTTACTAAAGATGTGAGGTGTGACAAAGCTTTTGAATAATCCGTGTTCCTTTTATATATTTAATGTATTCAAAGCTTCCTTTGTCTCCAGTGAACCATAGTTCACCTTTCTTTGCACCATCTATATTTTTTCTTTTTTTAATATGAATTTCTAATATAGATGAGTACTTTTCGACCTATGGTGTGTTCTTCATTGGTGAAGCAGAATGAACAGCAAAATGGAGCATAAAACCCTTTCATCTTTCCTTTCACCCTGTGTGCTGAGAAGCACACATGATGCTGTGAAGAGTTTTTAATCAATTAAAATGGAGGCATAAGTTAAAAAGTGAGCAGTTGTATTAAACTAATAGATCTGATTTCATGCTTTGCTATTGTGAAACTTTCCCAGGTATATAGAGTAGGATTTCATGAATGCTGTCGTTATAATCTCAGAGAATTGAAGGTTTAAGGAGGGTTGGAAATACTAAAAATACTAATTCCATCATCTTAACCAGTTTTAGCTGATTTTTTTTTTTAGTATAAATAAATTCTTTCTTCTTTTTGATTGTATATTTAATTATTATGAATCTACTGGAGAATCTGTAATTCTTTTTCTGTTCATGCTTGTTGAAGAAATGTCCATTTGTGTGTTTAAATCCTCAGACAAGTAAGATCATTATATGCCATTAGGCAACCAGATTATATCATTCTTGTTGAGGTCCTTTCAGCACACTTAATTATTTAGGCAAAATATATCCAATTTAATGCTCTTTACATATGAAATGAAGGTATTGTGTTTACTCAGAACAGAAAGAGACATAATTTTATTGTCATTTAGGTTTCTGTTTGTGACTCTACTTATACATTTATCAGCAGGAGTTGTGAATTCACAGACAGCAGAATTGGATGGCAAAGGCAGAATGGATCTTCTTTTCATGTTTTAAAAATGTTCAGGTTTTAAGGTTCACCTACCTTGTTCATATCTATTTATTAATCTCAAATGAAAATAAAGAAAATTGGATGTGTAAAAGGTCTTCAAGCTTATGCAGAAAAGTAAACCAGTAACTCTCCTTTTTTTTTTTTAATATATCTATTATATATTTTGTATTCCTTATTTAAGATGCATAGTGACGCCACTGGAATACAGTGATACATTGTGGGATTTGTTTGTCTGCTGTCAATGTAGAGTACAAATAATGTCATTATTATAGCCATTACATCACTGCTATTTCTAAGGCACTTCCAAAAGCAAAGCTTTGAGGCAAAGTACTCTCTTGCAATTGTTAGTTCCTTAAGAAAGGAAGCCACATCCATTGTGTGTTCCCTCTGACCTGCAAAATGCTCAAGACCAGCTACATACACACAGATTCACCATCTAGAAGACAGAATTTGCCAAAATTTATCACTGAGCAGAATATGTATGGCTTTTTTTTTTTCCATTGATTACTACGATAATAGTGTGGTAATAATTGGTAAATAATGAATTGCAATGGATTCTGCTGTATCAGTATGTGTAACTACACAATGTATTATAAAAACAATAGTCAGTAAAACTTAATTGACAGAGGGAAAAGGATGTGGAGGGTTAAATGCAAGCATTTGCTATTTTGTAGTATTGTATAAGCCTGGAGGCCTAGTCCTGAAATCTTATCTTAGGCAAAACTCCCCTTGAGTGTAGTAGGAGTTTAATCTAGGTATAGAATTCAGAACTGGGCTATTTTTATGTTGTTGTTGTTTACCATATGTTCATTAAATATATGGGTCTGTTGTAAAGATTTTGGTCATAAATGAAAAGTTGTGTGTGAAATATTGTTGTACAGTGTCTGTTATAAGAAGATAGGGCAGATGTTATTCTGTTGCGCTGTTTACTTCTCTGTCTCTTTTGTTTTCCTTTTCTTATTACTCATGATCTCCAAAGATGCAAAAGACTTACTTTTTCATCCCAGAGTTGCTTATATTAGCCAAAGCCAAAGGGCAGCGCTTTTCCCAGAGGCACTAAATCATTGGCATTTTATTTCGTTGAATCAAAGCCTTTTAGATATTGGTATTTTTCAGTTGAGACAAATCAGACAATATTCATTCATTCAGACCCTGGATAACAATCTCTGTGTAAGTTTCTAACAAAAATGTAAACATTCTGAATTTGTCTCTGTAACATTGAGAACTAGTAGTGTCCCCTGAGACTGACTCAGCTTTTAATTTTAGGGTTGTTTCTGATTTGAGAGGTAAGATCCAGAAAATATGGTTAGATTCATATGTATGAATGCACACAAAAGTATGTTACTGCTATTAAAATATTACTGTTATTGCAATTTCTGCATTGGCACATACCAAAAGTATTCCTCTACATTTCCCGCTCAAGACTGTACACCTTTCCTCTAATGTAGCTTTTTTAATTAGTTGTACTACATCAGGAACGTAGTTTCCTTGGACCATTAGAGCAAGAGTGTGTTGGAAAAGTGTGTGATCAGAGAATTACAGTCATTTACTTTTCTATTTTTTTAATTATAGTCTGGAGGACAAGATCAAGAGAGAAAGAAATCAAAACGTAGAGGGGATTTGTACTCCATACAAACATCATTGATTGTAGCTGCACTTAAAAAGATGCTTCCTATTGGTTTGAATATGTGTACTCCTGGAGATCAAGAGCTCATTTCTTTGGCTAAGACTAGATACAGCCATGTAAGTGTATACTTTGTAATAGTTTTTAATGCAAAATAAGCAGAACTTTATAAACTGAACTTTGAGACATAGATATCTAAGCAGTCAATATAATTAAATATATCAATGTACTGTAAGCAATTATAGCTGCTAATTGTGCTTTCACAGAAAAAGTGGTGTGTATAGACAACTGCCATCATTTCCAGGTCATTTTCCATTTGTATACAATGTACATTTTTATATATGCATTTGGACCAAATACTGAAATACCATTAGTTAGCTTTAATTCTCTTCAAAGTTTAATCCTTGTTTTTTTGCTCAAAATTAAAGAAAGCCTTTGTCCCATGCCTTTCTGGTAATTTACGTACTTTGAAAACAAAAGAGGTTAAGTTTCAGTATTAAAATAATAGCTGTTATATGTTGTACATGTTCTTATGAGATGAATGATAATCTGAATTGAAAAATACTTCTACCTTTCTACAGAGGGACACTGATGATGAAGTCAAAGAACATTTACGTAACAACTTACATTTGCAGGAAAAGGTAATATAAAAAAATCTGTCTTAAGATGCTGATGCGTGCTTTTAAAACGCAGGAGTCACAATTGTTTTGTTTATCGTGATACGTAAAAAAAAAAAAAAAAACAAAAGAATGTGAAAAGCTATTAGAAAAATTGCCATTTTTACATTTTTCTTCATAATTTTTTCATGACAATAATTAGTTTATTTGTAGCTTTGACTGGTATTTTCAAGTTTCAGGAAGTCCTATAGAATGGGACAAGCGTAAAGAATTGAGACATTGGTAGTTTTAAAGCTGTAATTACTTAGAATCAACTTGATCCAAGAAGAAAATAAAATTAAAACTATAGTATTTCAGCTTCTGTTCTTGAACTTAACTTGCACTAATGATTAAATAGTATTTCTAAGAATATGTGCATTTTAAAGTGGCTATAATAAAATAAGAAAAGCTTGTGTCATCTTACACTTTAAGAGTTTTACAAGCACATCTATGTTCCTACTATTTATTTGCTGAATACACTGACAAAGGTGATACCAGAATGGAGTCCTCAACATTTTGTAAATAACAAATAGTTTAGATTATTGCCTACAGTCTTGGAACATAGTAGCAGTAACTCATTTATCTGTCATGGCAAATGACTGTCAGGTTGCTATAAATTTGTGCTTACATAAATTTAAATTGGACACACTAAGTATTTCTATTTCTGTCTTGCAAAAAACCAAAAACCTTTGGCTGTAACTCTTCACCTACTGAAATGCCAGCTGTCTTTTATAGACTCTATAAAACAGCTTTCCACTGTCAGTACAGAAGTCCTACAAGGAGTTAAACTCAATCCCAGTACTAAATGTGCTTCCTTATTTTTAATGCAATTAAATGGGATGCAGAAGTCCCAGGGTGCTTTATTTGGTGTCATGAAATAAAAATACAGAACCTTGCTTAAGAATTGAGTCCAGTTACCCAACAGTATACAGAATCTAATGCCATTTTTCGGAGCAGCTAGCAGATGTTAATTTTGACTAAAAGGGGACAGCTGAAATGGGAGTATCTATAACATTCTTTATGATACCATGAGAATAATAGTAGTGGTAGTCAAAGTCAGTATCTTCATTCAGCAGCTTACATATGAAATATGTTGGTTTTTAGTCTGATGATCCAGCTGTGAAATGGCAGTTAAATCTATACAAAGACATTTTGAAGAGTGATGAACCTACTGACCCTGAGAGAAATGTGGAACGTGTGCAGAGGATATCAGCTGCTCTGTATCATCTGGAACAGGTAAAAAGTTAATGTCTATACTGTGTGTGTTTTAAAGTAGCACGAGTTTTTTTCCTTGTAGAGATTATTTTGATTTCAATGAGTGTCATTATTAAAGTTTCCAGATAAAAATTATTTTTGCATATGTGTGCATGCACACACACACGTACATACAGATGTGTATATATGCGAAGTTTTTAATGTAATCTGTTGAAGTGCCTCAGTTTAGCTTCAGGGAAAACTTGGGATGTATTTGCCTCTGCAAAACTTTGTGAACAGTTGCAAGTAGCATTGTATACATCATCACCATTCAGTAGCTGAAAACTGTAATTTTAGGAAGAGATGTTTTAATATACTGGTTTTAGCCCATCTCCTATTTCTGCACCTGAGGATACTGTAACAATTTTTGAATCAGTTGCCTGTTCATTCAAATGATACAATTTAAATACAAAAAGGCATTTGTATTCTTCCCACATAAAGTTAATCCATTTCATTCACAAGTGATATAGCAGAGAAATTCATTCACATGAACAATTACATAGTTAGAAACAGACAAAATAACCATTTTGGAATTTTACCAAGGAGTACCACCCATGAGATACTCTGGCATCTTGAGCTTTTCTCTATAAACTGAGAGGTACTATATATAATACCCCCAGTATTTTTTCTTATTAATTAAAAAAAAGCAAACAAAAACCAAACCAACAAACAAAAAACAAACAAAAAAACCCCAAAATAAAACCCCAAAAGAACATTTTTTTCAGATGATGGGAAGTGTTTGTAACATTTTCTAATTTGCTAACTACAATAACCACTAGCTAAAAAGAAAATTTTGAATAAAAGTTGAAGAGTTTCCATTGTATGTACTAGAAGATGCTTTCCCATAGGTTGAACAACCACTGAGATCAAAGAAAGCCGTTTGGCACAAACTCCTGTCAAAACAACGCAAAAGGGCTGTTGTTGCATGTTTCAGAATGGCACCATTATACAACCTGCCAAGGTAAATGGCTTAAATGTTCATTTTTTTGTAACTTTTGTTTACGTTTCTGAGTGCAAATATTGCTTGTGTGTATACCTACAAGTTTGTTGATTGTTAGGCCTATGTAATTTTGTTTAAGAGACAAAGGAGTTGGTTAGTTATCAGCTAATTCCTCACAGTAGCAAAATACTTGTCTCATGACAAATAAACAGAGGGCGAAAAGACCATAGGAATTCACACTGCTTGCAAACCAAAATGCTTTATTTTTGTCAGCTATTACTCTCTATAGTTCCTCAAGTTATCTGTGAAAATTGTTAAGATGTTGCTGTTTCTGTCCCTTTTTTGCCTCTGATTGCTTGCTCTTTTTACTCTTTATTCTCCTGTGTTTGTATTCTTTTCTCTTTTTTTAACTTTTATGGCTATTCCTCTCCTATTGCATGAATGCTTCATGCTCTTTAACTTGTCTGAGGCAATCTTTAGCTACTATATCAGAATGTTACATACATTAAAGCGGCTATTGGGGCAGAGCAGTGCAGAATGATATTTTGGACTTGTGTGTTGCTCTGCTTCTTACTCCAGTTGAATGTAGATACCACAAAGTCCAAGATAAAGTGCATCCTGTGCCTGGATCCATCTACTGCTTTAAACAGAATATTAAGACCATGCGGCATTGGGATCATTTCCTTTGCCCTGTTCCTTCTCAACAAATCTGCTTTTTATTCAGATACGGCCTAAGCATATCTTTAATTAAGCTTGCTTCTCACCTTCTTCTGCACTTTTTCACCTTTCATGTTTAATATTTTTGTTCAAAGATTGTTTGCAAAGTATTTAACAGAAGAGTTGCATTGCATTTTTCAGTGCCTTTATTAAAGCCAATCTACATGCTTGATGTTGGCTAAAGGTCTGTAGCTGTGCCACTAACATATTGAAAGAATATTAGGTTTGCACAAGAAAAATAAAAAGCCAGTTATACTGTAAAAAGCACACATCCTTCCTTTACAAAAAGTAGTAGTTCTAGACTATATAACGTCTCTAGGTTGTCACACTACCACCAGGCAATCTTTAAAGAACCAGAAAAATGAAAAGGTTTAAGTACAACATAAGAACAAACTGGCTAGTATCAACCATTTCATGTTCAAGAATTGTGTTTGGAAAAACAAGAGAAAGTGGTATGATGAGCACCCATTTCAGTATAACATTTTTGTGAGCATTTTTTTTTTTACAACCATATTTTGGATTTATAAATTCTTAAAATGTTTGGAATATATATGAGCACCCCAATGATAAAAGTGGTTCATCTTATTGTTGCCTTTAAAAAAAAACACTTTTATTTATTATTTTTGAGGTTGATGGAACACTTGCCAAGGGGCAAGATGGATTATGAGTCTGTATTTTCATTTTCAAGAAAATATGGAGTAATACTCATTGAAGTAGAACATTTATATTATCTGTAATTTTCATTAGAAACTTTTCTGTGTTAAAAAGATTGAGGTTAGTTCTTCTCAAACTTTATGGTAGATTTTGTGGTGGAGTTTACTGCTAATTTAAATATGAATGTGAGGCAAATCTGTCCAGTTATTTTGTCTTGTAGATTCTAAAAATGAACTGTCATAAAACTATTTTAGCCAATTAATTGTGGTGTCTGCACTTCAAAACAGGCAAGAGTGAAAAAACACTTTGGACTTAGAATCATAAAACCATAGAATGGTTTGGGTTGGAAGGGACTTTTAAAGGTCATCTAGTCCAAACCCTCTGCAATGAGCAGGGACTTCTAGGTATATTGCTAAACTGATAGGTGCAGAACAAAGTTTTAAAATTCATTAGTTTATAGACACATATTTTTCCTAGATAAATCATAGGGTTCTGATAGGAAAATAAGGCTATCATACTATTATGCACCTATAACTATCTCCATCATTTAAACTGATTGTGTTGTTAAGACATCTCTGACCCCTGGGGAGATTATTTCAAGTGGGGTATGATTAATTCTAGGAGCTATGTAAATCCCTTTGAACCAGAGTTTCAAATGCAGCTCTCCTTATCTTTTATATTTTCTCATTTTAGTTGCAGCTTTATATTGGGAGTGTTAGTTCTAAATTTGATGATAGAATCAATTAATTTAAAGGGCAGTAAGCAAACATGATGGTGGTACCCTTTCATTTATTCTTGAAAAGATTAATATCTTCAGTGAATAATGAGCTCTTTCTTTTGAAAATTTTCTGGAGATTTAGGTGGCTTTTTAATGTTAATCTCGTATTTTAATCTAATTTTCTTCAAAATGCATTCTTATACGTATCAGTTTTTAGGAATTCCAGTAAGATATTTCAGAAATTGAAATGTCTATTGATGTGCAGGTGTTTGTTAAATCATAGCAAAATTACTTGAACTTCTACCGTAAATATTCCAAGTACTCCCTTTTCTGAGAATTGCCTGGAGATACAAAAGAAATAGTTGTATTTTAAAATATTTTTATTTTTTAAGGAAAAAAACATTAGTTAAGTTACAAAATACTGATTCTTCATGTTCTGTGTTTAATGAATATACATGGCTTTGAAAAAGTGTCTTACGTGATAAATGTGTTCTGTGAGGTGTCTGTATTTATGTTTGATGTTTTAAGGAAATTAATTTGTTAAAAAATTTGTCTTATTGTCTGTCATCTGTATATGCACATAGATAGAGCAACATAGATACAGCAAAGTTGTACATGGCAATTTTTCATACACGGTTTATGAATACATTCTTTCTGACTACTTTATAGAATTTAACTTGTGCCTTTCTTCAATGAAAACCTATATGCTTTTCTTCAGACACAAAATTAGCAATTTCTTCCTGAGCACCTTTCAACGAGTTTGGCTGGAAAAAGTACATGAAAAAACTCAGTATGACAGGCTTATACTCAAGTTAACGGTAATGTAACTTGTGGAGAGCCTCTTCCTTATGCGCACACTTATTCCTTCCCAGCCATGATTTGATGTTATCATAAAACATAAATTTGTACAATTTTCAGAGGGGATTCTGATTGGTCAGTTTTTGAAATTTGATAATAAAATGGCATCAGTGCCAACAGGAGAGCCTAGAAGGTTGGCTTAATAGCTATTCCATTATAAAATAATAATTCATGTGCACAGTGTATTTAAACAAGCCATAGTATATACAGCCAATTTGTATAGCTTTTGTTAGTGGTGCAGGATAAAAGTAAATGAGAAGGCTGTGTGGAACAACCTTTGTAACCTCATGTCGTGCACCTCAAAACAAAATTTCCCCCCAAATGTAATGTAAAGATGGAATGGTTTAGCCACTATTATGTGTAGTCTTATTGCCATGAGCTGTATTTTCTGTGGAAAGTTAAATTAATGAATACTGTATAGTAGTAATTATATGCCTAAGAGTTTTCTAAAACTGGTAATTTTCTAGAGCAGGTTTTGTGTATTTCTAATCCAGCTTTTTTGAGGACACATTAATACTGCCCTGATTTGGAACTAAAAGAAAAGCAGCTGAGGTTAGGCTTCTTTACGTGGAAGAAGGCAATGATTGTCTGCAGATAACATGTTGGAAAGCACTTGATAATTATTTTGGTGTGGATGGCCAACTTCTGCTGTCTCAATGTCCTAAATCTAGTAAACTAGATTTACATCTGATAGGTGTAAATCCCACCCACTCATTCTCAGTCTGTTCAAGTGTGTATTTTTCCCATGCTTGCATTAAGGTTCCAGTCCTGCAGTTTCACGTATAATGTATATTAGCACTCCCAAAGCTTTCAAAACAAAAAGTAATGTATACATATGTGTATTAAAAAAAAGTAAGAATGTTCAAAAGTACATGCAGATTTGTCACTGAATGTTAGTTATGTTTTGCATTTTGTTTCACTGACCAATCAGAGGATCAGAATTGTACAAATACGTATCCTTACTAATCATTAACCACCTGAGCTGTTATACAATGTTCCGTTACCCCTCTTGATCTCACTTTCACAACCCCCCCAGGCACCGTTCTATTAACCTCTTCCTCCATGGCTATCAGAACTATTGGATAGAAACAGAGGAATATTCATTTGAGGAGAAACTAGTTCAGGATTTGGCTGTAAGTACTGACATAATTGGGCATATTTTTCAGTGCCCACTTTAGTGTATATTTTATGTATCTATTATAACCTATATTTAATTTTTGTGTACTGTATGCATATGCATAAACTTACAAAATACTAATCCTTATGCTTCAGGGCATAAGGTCATTTTTCGCTGTGGTCAAAAAGACATTCGTCCTGTGATGCACACTGAAGTGCAATAAGGTGGTTTATGCCTTGAGACGAACTATGTGATACTCATTCTTGGGAAGAGAAATGGATTAGATGAACTGTCAGACTATTTTTGTCATTATGGTAATTCCTATGTTCCTATATTTTATTTACTGGTTTTTTAAAGCTTGACACAACTGATCCTTTCCCCTTTTTAAAATTTTTGTTGATGCATAATATTTAATTTTAACATTTTCAGCTTTAATACAAATTAATTTTGCTGTTTTCTTGTTGATACATCATAAGGAGAAGTAAATATATGCAGCCATATTCAGCAAAAATTTAGTTTACATGTGTACTTGGTAAAAGTGATTGGTAAACTTCAGCATTTTGTTACTGAATATGGATTCAGAAAGCCTAATGCTTTTTCTCTTCCCTCTCTGTAGTTCGTTTGTCTAAAATACTTCCAAGGGGCCTATCTCCATAGTATCTAAACACCATGAAAATGAATATATAGCTTCATGGATCACATGAAGATGTATCAGGAGATGCTTCAGTGTTAGCAAAAGTAGTCATGTTGTGCTTTTTAAAGACCCACTGATATAGAATGTTATATGATTTTTCAAAATTATAGTCAATATATTCTTCTCATGCTCTGGACAATTATATGGTTACAGTCTTTGTTTGACTTTGTTGCTTCTCTTTAAAGGAAGGAATGAGGCCATTAATCAAAACAGTGATTACAATTCTTTCAGATTTACTAGAGAAGTAAATTGAACTTCTGTAATTACAATTATTGCTATAATTACAGTAATTCTACAATAATTACAAACCCTACAGAGGGTAATAACACAAGTCAGGTAAAGGTGATATGCTGCTCTTTTGCCAGTGCTGGCTATGTTATATTTCAAACTGCCAAAGAATGTTTAAAGTTGACAATAAAAGCAGTCCTTACACTTGTTGAATCAAGGTTACCTAGAAGTGATATATGAAAGTATTGTAGCAAACTATTAAAAATAGTTCCATTTGCCAATAATTCTCCTGCTAAATAATTGAGCTGGGACTTTTTTTCAATTCTAGTCCACTGGAAACACACAATTTCTGCTGAATAAGGCTTCCCTAAGATTTTCACTGTCTCATTCTCAATACCTTGCAAATGAGAAACTTCTAATGTTACTATCAAATATGAGTAACAATCAGATACTCTAACTCCCTCTGAGTCATACAGGCACATAATGCTGCAGGTTATGCTGTAAGCTGCTGAATAAGATGAATACTGGAAGTTAATACAAATTGGACAGAATAAAATTACCGAAATCCTTTCCTAAGCTTAATTACTCAATTTTTTTCTTACTCATGAAGCTTAATTTGTATATTCTGATATAAATCTTGAGACAGACACCTGCAAAAAAAGGTGAAGAGGAAGAGGAAGAAACTGAGAAGAAACAGCCTGATCCACTTCATCAGATTATTCTCTATTTCAGTCGCAGTGCTCTCACAGAGAGAAGGTAAAAAGAGCTGTGTTGAAAAGCACACTGAGTAAAAGCACACAGTAATTGAATTTCTAATAACATTACAGAGGTGATTTAACACAACTGCAGCTCATTATTGTGCATGGTGAATACTTTTGTGCCTCTTAGTTTCATTAGAGTTTTCATGTAATTAAACCCAGTATAACCTTTATATTGAGACAAATATTGACTATTTTTGACATTTTAAAAGCTTGGTAAATACCCAATACAGAAATAACCGAGCATGAATTCTTATAGAAACATGAAGTCTACAGAAACTACTGGTTCATTCAGAGTATCCTCCCCTGGTCTCTGCTGGTAACAGATGGGTGTTCTTGTTGGTATTCATTACATTTTATTCAGTATGTCAGAAAAGGTTTCATTGATGATTAGCATGAATTTCTTTCAGTGCCAGTTTCTGTTTTGAATTTACACAGTTGATTAGAATATGTATTTTGTGTGAGTAGAGTACTCCAGTGCTTCATATAATTTTTCTGTATGACTAACATAATCTTGCCATCTGACAGTTATAATTATTCTAACTTATATCTCCATAATACTTTTCTGCACCTGCAACAGCCAGTGATCCTTACTTATCCAACATGACTAAGTTGGATGTCCAAATATACCGCTAAATTGTTTAATTAAAAAGTTACAGAGACTTAGTTTGAGATAAGAAAATACAGTTATAATATGATTTTCAAGTGTAATAGCATTCCAAGTAGACAAGTGTATCTGCTTTAATAAAATACCCTTTAATAAAAATGGTATTTAAATATTAGTAGGAGTATGACATCTGTTTATTACTACATCGTAAAATAATTTTAAATATTTTTTACTCTTTATAGCAAACTAGAAGATGATCCTTTATATATTGCCTATTCCGCAATGATGGCAAAGGTAAATATATAATTTCAAGCTCCATCCCTCACTCCACTCAGGTACTTCCTATTAATTTTAGATGCTTTTTAAACCTCTTCCTTCTGTTTCTTATGTGGACTGGTTGATACTAGTAATTTCTGTATTTTTAATGAAGTAAATGCTGTTCAGAGTTTTATATATTATAAGAAATTTCGTACATTAAAATTATAAAATTCCAGTAGGTGTAATTCTGTTGATATCACTTGGCACTTTGTTTTGTACAGGATTAATTCATGAGCAGTCTTAACATGTTAGTTATCTTTATTTTTTGGGTGATTATTTTGGAGTTAATATTTGAAGACTGTCAAAAATAAGTTGACAATCAGTTTTTGCAACATCTTGATTACAGCTGAGACATGTGAGGAGAGTTTGACTGTGAAGATAAATGTTATGGATATAAATAGAGATGTGACACAAGAACACATAGCCTGCAGTTACAGGGTGTATATGTAGTTGGATGAATACCCTGAAGTACTCATACATTAGGGAGTATCAGCTTCTTAGTGTGGATGAGCACTATTTACGATTACAGGGATTTTAAATCTTCCTAATGCCTTTAATTATTGCTTGAAAAAATGTCTTTACTATAGTAAAAATAGGCATTATGTTTCATAATAAGCAAAATCTTGTGATTTCTGTTTCTAACATAAAAAGAGCTGTCAGGAAGAAGAAGAAGAAGAAGAGGAGGAAGAAGAAAAAGAAAAGACATTTGAGGTAAGAGTTTAAATAACATTTCTTTCTCATCACCTAATGTGCAAGTATTTTAAATACGTTCACTAGAATAAATGCAAGAATAACACAGTGTGTATTGAGCTAGTTTACTAGGTTATTCATACGAAAGAAAGACAGTGTATTCTGAAGTTTTGGACTCAAACAACCCATGGATTATGGAGGCAGATGGCCTTCAATAACTTCAGATTTCTCATCTTCCTATTTTTCCTGAATCAATTCCAGTCTGCATTCTGTTCTCATTTTTGTTCCCAAACCTAGGAGAAAGAAATGGAAAAACAGAGAACTCTCTATCAGCAAGCTCGCTTACATGATCGTGGGGCTGCTGAGATGGTCCTTCAGATGATTAGTGCAAGCAAAGGTAATGTTCTGTGCAGTATTAAAAGTATACATGATACACATATCATATGTATAATGCTATACATATATATAGTGTATTATGTCATTATACCTATGTTACATATGTCATATACAACTTGTATATGGTATATAATGAGGCAAAATAAATGTCAGTTACAACTATACTAGGTAAAATTTTCAGACTGCTTTTCTGATTGAATAATTGATAATTGCAAGTTTTAATGACTGTACCCTTGTTTTGACAGGTCATACAGGACCCATGGTTGTTGAAACACTAAAACTTGGTATTGCTATTCTAAATGGTGGGAATACCATAGTTCAACAGGTAATGCTTTTCTAACTACTGTGAGTTTTGCTTGTATAAAGGAGGCAAGTAATTTTGAGAATTTTAGTGTTCTGTCATGTTTTTATTTTAGTGCATTTAATTTTAAACTAAACAGTGAACAAATTTTTGGTACAATAACAATGATATTATTGCTTGCCAGTGGCAATTCAGGAAATTGTTAATTCATATAATTTTAATATAGATTCTTTTTCCCCAAACATGTATACCCTCTAGAAAATGCTAGACTACCTGAAGGAGAAAAAGGATGCTGGATTTTTTCAAAGTCTCTCTGGCTTGATGCAGTCCTGCAGGTAAAAGCATAAATCATATTATTACAGTTTCAGTTTTATACAGGTTGGTGGCTTATTGCTCAGTGCAGGTGGTTTTGTTAGATTTAAATTACAGGAGTCACAGATTGTAGAACTCTTGTGGGAAATTTTTGTGAATCAGAGGAATAGCATGTTAATCTTCTGGAGTATTCTTCCAAAGGAGAAAATAAAGAAAAGACTGTGTATGCCTTTGAAGGCTTAGTTTGGAGAGGCAGAAAAGTAAAATGTAATGGATCCTTTAGGATCCTCGAGGGTCCCAGATCCCTCAAGTTTTCTGTCTGTGTGGTTCTAAGGATGGAGAAAAGCCACCACTGAAGGAGACAGAGGCCAGCGGAGCTTTACTAAGCTTTCAGTTTCTGCACATCTCTGATGAGTTACATAATTTCTGTCTCTTTATGTGAATCCTCTGCATATGTATCAGGTTTGTTAGAGATGGCATGTGGCTGGTGAGACTATAGTAGTCCATTCCCTTGATAAACCAGAAGTTCAAATTAGGTGAGGTAAAGGACTCCCATAAAGAAAGTGGAAAACTGTTGGTGTTTCTGATTACTCTTACAGTAGACAACCTCCTTTTCTCAGCCTTTTAAAGCAACAGAAGGATTCTGAAGGAGTAGACTGGGAATTAGAAGTGGAGAAGCTGTATGAAGACAGGAAGAAATGTGGAAGGAATGGTGACCTGCACTGCAGAAATTATCGCTGTGTAGTTGCAGCCTAATCAAATAACATCTATCTTGTAATTTTTCCATTTATGTAGAACAATTTAGCAAGGACTTGCTCAAACAGGACCTGCAGTGATGATATTACCAGTTGTGTATATGTATCATTCAGGACTTCATTACCAAAGGTTTTGATAAAATGACTTGAACACTGACAAGAGAATGAATATGATGCTTTAAAAATGCTTTCGGTTTTAATGATGACAGTAGAATATGTGAATGCATTGCTGTTTAACTGAAAAACATTAGATAATCATAAATTATATTTGGACTGTTTGAATGGAAGTATCCTGACTAAGTGATGAGAATAATCATCGTCTGCTATTCCACGTGCTGGGCTATGCCAAGTTAGCAAAAGAAAATTCAGATATCAGTGTATTTTGACCTCGGAAGATATGGAATCTCTGATTCCATATATGTCTTCTGAATATTGGAATCAGATTCCATACATCTTCTGAATAACATAGGAATGCATAATACATACAGTAACAATATAAGAGAAAAAATAGTGATAACTTAGTGGAAAAGTGACTGAGAAATAACTGCAGTAATGTCCTTTTGGCAGGCAGGTTTAAGTCAATATAAAGAGTGATATTTCAGGTTCCTTTTCCACTTTTAATTTATAAATGAAACCATGAATGACATTAATGGAAGTGATGTTAGGTAAGTGGTGAGACCTGACCTGAGACTCATTTCTTTTCAGAAATGGACACTGGACCCTTATTTTCATCCCAAGCTTTTTATTTAATACTCAAATAAAATATGAGGCAATGCTTGTCAGGGTGGGTCAAGAATAGTTGTTGAAGGCCTCCTGAGATTTCCTAGAAGAAAATAATTTTCCATTGTGTACTATAGTACTTTTTCCTGTTTGTTTTTTTTTTTTTTCTTCAATATAAGTGTTCTTGACTTGAATGCGTTTGAGAGACAAAATAAAGCAGAAGGCCTGGGAATGGTTACTGAAGAAGGAACTCGTAAGTAGAATGAAATTGATTCCGGTAGTGCTTAAAACATTATTTGTGCTTCCTTCTTCTGTGCTTCTAGAACTGTTATTTACTGTGGCTTGAGGTTTCTGTTGATAAACTTACTATAAGTAATTCTAGGGTTTGAGTTCTCAATATGCTTTATATTTACAAAATCTTTAGAAATAATTTTTAAGAAAAACATTGTAACTTCCAATATTCTTATCCTGTATTCTTGTTATTTTTCTTTGATCCACAGTCATCGTTCGTGAGCGTGGTATGTTTGGGTTTACAGTTTTCGATACTGTTGTTGCAAAAATGTGTTGCAAATACAGAGAGAAATCTTTCATTGCATCTTCCCAAATATCTTTAGGTTTAGCTTTATGGTCTGCAGCAGGTTGTGTGTTCAGCTTGGATAAAGAGTTTGATGCTTATTAAAGAAGTGTCATTCATATTTAAGGCATGATTTTAGTTATGACTAACCATTTACTTATTAGATATAAATCCTGTTGCTTTCTTTTTTTTTTCTTTTTCTTTTTTTTCTTTTTTTTTTTTTTTTTTTAACCATGGTTGCATTGGAGTGCTAAATATTTTGGCTTTGCTTTTTCTGTCTCAGTTTTTCTTTTCATTATTATCAGTCTGTTTCTTTTAAATTGCTTTAACGCTTCTATAATCCTGTTTTTTTATTAGAATTCCAGTTTTAAAGGTTGCTATAAGATTATGTGTTCTGCATATTTAATCATAACAATTGTCACATAATCATTGTATCTATATATATTAAAGGTGAAAAAGTGTTGCAGCATGATGAATTTACTCGAGATCTATTTAGATTTTTACAACTGCTCTGTGAAGGGCATAACAATGGTAAGTGAACTAAATTAATTTGGGGGAAAATGTGTGATGAGTCTGTTCTTAAACAGAGTTGAATAGAACCAATTCTAATGTTTCTTTTCCTCTAATTCATTTAGTTTTCTGAGGGGAAACTGGCATGCCAACAATTTGAATTGTGGAGTTCAATTTGAATTTTTAAGTCTCAATGTCATTTCAGTTTTTATGCCAATCGTTAATGGTAAATCCTATTGCAAGTCATGTGGATAACAATTCTTCAGTTTTATTTACATTGTGATCTACTGTAGTTCAATTTCCACCACATAAGCATCTGTACCCAACAAGGTACTTAAAAAGAATGTATTCTCCATGTCTCCATGAAAATATGAAAATAACCTTGTATTTTTTATTCCTATATATACTAACCAAGCACAAATCACTTCTTATTTCAGATTTTCAAAATTACCTACGTACTCAGATGGGCAACACCACAACAGTGAATATTATCATTAGTACAGTTGACTATCTCTTGCGTCTTCAGGTGAGGAAAAAACAGAGGAAAATGGAGTATAACATATTTACCTTTCCTTCATTTTTATAAATTCACATTTTACTGGAATCAAATGTGAAAATCCTCTCTTCAGGGATATCTAAAAGAAAGAATTCTAATTTAATTTATTTCATCTCTTCTTTCCTTTGACAATAGGTGACCTTTCAGAATTCTGTGTGAAACCAGATGTTTGTTAATTTATTTCATTGTTCACTTCTGCAGGGAGCATAGTTAGGTAAAAAAGCAAAAAGTTATTGTCATGAGAAATAAATTGACACAGAAATACTAAATTTCATCTGCTGCTGATTCAATTTTTGGTGATACAAATGCAGGCAGTAAATACTGCATACAGAATACAAAATTAGAAAATATAACATTACTGGTTTTTTCTTAGGAATCAATCAGTGACTTCTATTGGTACTATTCAGGAAAGGATGTCATTGATGAATCAGGACAACGTAACTTCTCTAAAGCTTTGGCTGTCACCAAACAAATATTCAATTCCCTTACAGAATATATCCAGGTAAACAAAATGTTTTGCTCAAGGTACTAACAGTGAAGTTCTATGATTACATGGCCTGGTCATGTCCTATCATAAATTTGTAAATACTTTGGCTTTATTTTTCTTAATTTTGATCAAGTTACATGGAATCACTGGCCCAGTGTAAAGTTAATACTAAAACATGTGAATGGCTGCATATTTAACATGATACGATCTAGGATTTATGCACTAGATACCAGAGAGACCCTGGGAAGCTTTCTCACGTAGCTTCATGGAAGCCTGAAGTTCCTTTTTTTATTTTTTCAGGGAGAAATCCTAGGAAAGCAAATTGTTTTATTTGTTTTGTTTTATTTTATTTTATATAAATAAAAATGTGTTTTTCTTAATTTTTGTAGGGCCCTTGCATAGGTAATCAACAGAGTCTGGCTCATAGTAGGCTGTGGGATGCAGTTGTTGGCTTTCTTCATGTCTTTGCCAATATGCAGATGAAACTTTCACAGGTATTTTCAGTAGTCAAGTAATCCTTCTTTGCTTATTTTTATAAATTACAGTCAAGTGAATGTTGAAAGCTGTAAAGCAGTTGATGTGCTGATACTCATTGGTTGTGCATGGGCCTATTGTAATGTAGAGGTCCAAGACTGAATCTCAGGACTAGCATCTTCAGAACACTCCTTTCAGCATTAATCGTCACTGTGCACTCACCTTTTCTAGTATCAAACTTACTGCTTCCAACTCAGTTATACCTTTCTGATAATGAAGATGGCCATTTGGTTCCTTCCTCCCTGTTGCCAAAACCTGATGATCTGTCAGAGCAGAAGCACCATTAAAAACATGGTTCCCATGCTACAGCTAAGTAGGGTAAGAGAAAAGCTGGAAAAGATTCAAAGAGGGAGGGAATGTGACAATCAGTCAACTTGTCGAGTTAATTCATCACAGATGCTGAGCAGGAGGGCAACAGGCAGTGTTCATTTCACTGTGCAGGGCATTGTGGAGTCCCATGCCTCTTCACAGTTTCAGGCCTCTATGTTCTTTTGCGACTTCTGCTTAATGTACTTATACGCTCAAGCCACTAGGCACTGAATGCAACAGTGCAGAGTAACTTCCTCAGTGTTATTCAATGTCTCTGCTACTTTCTGACTTACTCATAAGATTTCTTGCCACCCTACAGAAGTATATCAGAATTTTGAGGATACTTAACAGTTTTTAGGTCCTTAATGTTAGTCACAAATCCATGTTAGACTTACCATCTTCAGTAGTTAAACTAAACAGTTCTAGTTCTGTTTGAGTGGTAATGCATTATGCCATTAAATATTCCCTGTGAAGTGAGAAAGGATGGATTCTTTCTGAGATGAATACTGCCAGACCTGTGGAGTAACCAATTTTGTGAGTTTCTGCTGTCCCTTATCTGCATTTCGATACTCCTTAATGCTTTATTAAAGCTTATCTTTATGGTATTAATACCTCTGCTGTAGTAAGTTACCCTCATATTGTATAAGACTTCTGGTAGTAATCATAATAAAATGACAATGAAACGTTGCTGAAGAATGCTGTAGACCTCCGTGGGGAGGTCTACACGGCACCAGGCC
>NW_009191847.1:0-23210 GCF_000690835.1 Fulmarus glacialis
TTGTTGTGGCCAAAGTGCAGGACCCGGTATAGTAGAGGAAATATAAAATCTGTAGACTCTTAATGGAAGGCATCACTCACAGTATCCCATTTTCTAGATGTCCATATTGCATAATCCTATATGCAAATTTGCCAGCCATTCAAAAAGAGGTCCAGGGAGTTCATTTCATGATCTAGTGGTGCTGCTGCTGCAGAAGGAAGGATGTGCAGAGTCATTTAGTCTCTGCACAAACTGAAGCTCTCCGCCTCCCGCAAGCAGGAGTCCAGTTCTGTTTTTTTCCCCCAGACAGATACAGGTGGAATAGATGGAATGAGGGTGAAGAGGAAATTGCTTCTTCAAGTCAACACAGAGCCATGTACTCAATAAGGAGCATGTATCTCCTTATATTATCTTCTTAAAATCTGAAGTGAAATCTTTAAAGTTCCTTCTCGGTTTTGTATTCCTGGTTTCCTTCTCACTAAAATCAATAACCATCATAGACCCCTGCATGTATTTCTCATTCTTCTTTGATAAAAAGCATGTATTAAGCTGGCATGAAGCAAAATGCAGATTTCGGGGTTTTTTGCACTCCTTGTATTTTTGTTAACAGAAGCATTAATTATTATGTCATAGAAGGGTTCTGTCCCCTAAAGTGACCAGGGAGTTCAGCTTTACAATATGTCCTCAAAAAGATCAGCATAGTGTGTGAGGGATCCTGACTGCTTTTAAGCTCCAACAAATCAGAGCTCATAACAAACTTATTTAAGAAAGCACCCTTATTCTTGAAGACATAACCCATGGCAGAATTGCATAAGCAAACAAATTTCAGAATTAAGGAGAATTTATCTGAAAATAATTTGTATGAAAACAATTCAGAGCCTTATCAGGGAAGAGGTTTGGAGTGACTTCAAATAGAAAACAGTTCTTCTGTAGAAATGAAACTGTCCTCTTGACTGTGAATAAAAGCAGACAGAAAACATCCAACATATAAAATTGAAATCTATATCCTTTATGTACAGGACTATATAAGAGCAAGATGTAAGAAGAGATATTGCACAATACAAATGGACTCTTACATTGAACCATGGCTAGGAGACCTATGAACAAGCAGTCTGTCTATATTTGGAAGTCTATGATAAGTAAGTCTCAACAATATAAAAGCAGTGCAAGTTGTGGAACTATCCCAATGTTCAACTTAACAAATTTAATCAAATTTAAGTCTTCCAACAAAAATGCCTCAGTTAGAATCTAAAATGAATTGTGTTCATATTTTTCAATTAAACAATTGAATTTGTCACATCCCCCAGCACAACCCTATTTTGACAGCAACTGCATGGAATTTTAAGTGAAAGATGGAATTGTTGCCTTTGGTCTTCAAAAAAAAGGGGGGTGGGGAGGATAAATATAGCAAAATAAGTAAATACAGCAGCATCTTTCACAGAACAATTATGGATGTCACTTTGCATTAACATTTTCTGCTGAAATGCTTTAGAGCAAAGAGCATCATTACTGATTTCAGGAAGCTTTAAATCTATCCCAGATATGAGGGTCCCAAAATTCACCTGAATACAGAAAATAAGGCAAGAAATTGCATTTCACAGCAAGAAACTGGAAGCTGAAAAAAGAAAAGACAAGATGAGAACTCTGTAACATTATTGTCTGGTTAATATAAATGTTCACACAAAGCTGAGTTCAGAAACTTTTTTATTTTTTACTGTAAGCTACATCACTATACAACTGAAAACTATCTTTGACCACAGCAAAAAAAGAAGTGAGAAGGAAGGTTGTATTTTTGCATGATCTAAAATAAAAAAAAATCTAATTTCTCAGTGTTCCTGAAAGTACAAGACACTGCTATCTATGGTGAAATTCCAAGAGAACTTGGAAAAGCATTTGGCCCCACATTTGTAGTTGAGTGTTCACAGAGATGACTTGGGTTCTTCTGAAAAGCAAAACATTTACAAAGACTTGTGCTATTCCATGGGGAAAATCTGCATAGATTTGTCACTTTTTTGACATTAAACAGTTTTGAAAGCTGAACATTTTTGTACCTTTTAAAGCATTCAGTTGTAAACTGCAGTAGATTAATCTAAGGTACTTATGTAATTTGTTAGGAGTTGTGTAAATTACAGGCTTCAAGAAACTCATACTTTCTATTCCTTCAGTAGGTTTTGTCAGACACATTATTGGAGAGCTTCTTCCTTCTCCTTACATAAGCTTCTCTTGGGTATATAGTGTAATGCTCAAATGCCTCCCTACAGCTATTCTCTGAAGCAAATAATATATTTACATTTTTATTCCTGTAAATAATGTTGTGGATTTGTGTGAGCAAACTTGCTTCTACCTGCTCTTATCTCTAAAAAAAAGGTACAAGAAAACATAAAATATTTTGCATTTTCTCTATTTTCATATCTTTTTTTAACACTTTCACTACTTCAGGTACTTCAAGAAGTCTCCTTCAACTCACAGAAAATAGGGAGAGTGGTAGGGAGAATTAATATCCTTATTTCATGTATTTCACCAGGTATAAAACTTAAGCATAGGTGTATAATCCATACCTACATATCACATCAGTCTCTATCATATTCAAGTACAGACATACAGTTTATGTTAAGAATAGGTCCCAATGACTTTCATAATCCTGAATCATGTGATTCACTATGGTTGCTAAGGCTCTAAACATGTTTTTTACGCTTTATCTAAAGTCCTGCTCAAAAAAAAAAAAAAAAAAAAAAAAAAATCCAAAACCAACCAACCAACAAAACCCAAAATAAAAAAGCATCCATGATTTATGAAAACACATAATATATTAATAAGCCATTCATGTTGATTCTTGGAATTACACAGGATACATTGTTATTCGCTGCATTTTTATATATATATAAATTCCTCCCATATATATATGGGAGGAGGAATTTCTCTTGAAACCATTCCAAATGGCAGGACTGAATTCACTAAGCCTAGCCTCTACATGTAATAATTGTTTATAATATATTTTTCCTCGAGACAACCTGTATATAAAACTGGTTGCATTCTAGTTTGTGGAAACAGCATTTCTGAGAACTGAAGTATGGATAGCTTTAGAAATGAAAAGGGGTTCTGATATCAACTAGAAGTAGAAAATCATTTCTTGCATGATAGTCTACAAAGAAAGACTGTGCAAGATTTTCCTCTTTCAGTGTAACAACTAGCAATACCCTGTCAAAGGAGGACAGACAAAAAAGGATTTCAAAGAGAAGGTGTGAAAGTTTTCTCAAACTTCAAGCACTGTTTTGATTAATTTTAGTATGTATGGGTAAATATTTTTAAAATATAAAATTCAAAGTAAAAATCCCCCAGAACACTTCATTTTACTTCCTCCCCACCTCAATCCACTTCTCCCTGCCCTTTCAAATAAATATTCTCTGTCTTTTGCACAACACCCTTAAGCGCCTTGTGACTTAGGATTTTGGGTCAGTGAGGAGTGGTTATAGTTTCTATTTTAACAAGTGGAATATCTGTGTGGTAGATGAAACCAAGGGAACAAAATGTGTCACAGGACTACTTCAATATTCCCTGGTGACGCAGCTATCATACAAATGGAAAAGCAAAAAAGTTAACTTATCAAAAATAAGTACCAAGCGTGCCAAAGATGACCTAATCTTTCCTTTTCTGCTATTGCTCGTGTCCCCATTCTGTTAACAAACATTCCCATGAGATTGCTATATGATATGACCTATAACAACATAAAAAGTAGCAGCATTAGACTCTGTTAATACCTGAATAAGCCTACAACCTATCATGTACACATGCTAAGAGAATTAACTCTCCACTTTTTCATTGAAATGAAAATTATTAATTTTCCTGTTGAATTGTTTTGCTCCCAAATTCTCTTTCAAATACCACTCTTTTTCAATGCCAACGGATTATCTCTTTTTAAAAGGAAAAAATATTTAACCGTTAAAGCTATTTTGCCACAATGAAACGAAACAGCTTCAATATACTTGGTCTCCCAATTGATAAATAAGCCATCTAAACTAACAGTTCAGAACCTTTGAAAATTACAATACACTCTCCTTTGGTGCATTTAATATGTAAACTTTCCTCATACACAAAAACTCCAAGCTTATGTGTAAATTATGGAAATCTTTGTTAGGCAAAACATACCAAGAACAAGAGGTGGAGGGAAAAGTAGAGTAACTGTCCCACAGAAAAACATATTGTATAATAATTTCAAAACAGTGTATAAAGGTGAAATATGAACATTTTTTTAAATGGAAATGCTAAAAAGATCTTGAGAGGAAGTGCTGAAAAATTTCAAAGAAAATAAAAATTTTTGATGATTGCTGATGCAGTAATATTTATTTGTTTTCTTCTGATTGCCTCACAATACTTAGAGTAAGATGATTGTGGAACATTTTTTTTTTTTTTCGTGATGCATTGTGCATACCATGGAATTTCATGTTTCAGAATTACAGGTCTTTTTATTTTAAGTGTGATATTTTGACTCAACTAGCTACTTGGATTGCTCCCAATTGGAGGCAGTCTAATTCAGTAATTCAGATGTAAGAAGAAACTAAGCAGACTGTGCTTCAAAAGCTGCTTCTGCCATCTTTGATATTTCATAAGTTTGCATTGTGTTACACACCTTCTACAGAAAAGGTGTCAAGAAAATGTCGGAATGTTGAAAAATGTTCCTCCTTTTGAATAACAAGAGTTGGATTCTTGAAAATCAGTATTTTTTCATATAATAACATCTCTCTCCCACTTCAAATGTCTCTGGGAACTAAACTGAACTCCATAATCAAGCTGGTTAGGCCACTTCCCTGAGTTTTGGTAGAGAAATTTGCCTAACAGATTTCCAAACAAATTAGCTACTCTCAATTTCTTCTATGCAAAATACTTAATTTCTGAGAGTTTGATCCTTCATTCTAGCCCTACATTAACGTAGGCAGTTTGGAAGCTTTTTGAAACAAGTGTTTAATAGATGTTTCTGGATTAAATATATATTGCAACATTGCCCACAATGGGAGCATAGGTTTAAAAAGGATCCTGCACTATTTCAGATCACAGGCTGATTTCAGTTTCATACGAGTGCTATCTAGAAAACTGTCCAGCTGTGTCCTCAGGGCTTCTATGCTGGCTGTTGACAGGAGCCAAACTTTCACTAAAAGCAAAGTGATTGCAGCAACTGAAGAGTTGTTGCTCTCGTGAAACAGACTATTCCTGAGTTACAGAGCTGAAATCTTGTGCCCTCCTCCTGTGAGGCCAACTGGCAGTTCTGCTGGAAGCCTGGGTGTCCTTTCATTCTGTAAGTCAACTTTCCCAGTACTGCAGCTGCTCAAATATAGAGCTGCTACATCAGCTCCAGAGTTGACAACTGGAAGCACCAGGTCCAGGCAATGCAGGAGGCATCTGGGGGCAGTTCCCCTGGAAGCCTCCAGCACTCTGGAAAACTGCCCGGAACCTGGAGGAGAAAAAAGTTTTGAATCACTATTTTGGGATCCAGTACTGATCCCTACATGATACAGGGACAGTAAACTGTCTTTACCTATGATTTCTGTACTAAGATGAGAAATCTGTTTCAGTTGGAGTATTCTTCTGAGAGAGATGCAAACAACAGATTAAAGCCCCCAAATTACAGAAAGCTCGCTACACACTTCCTTGAATTTCTGCAACAGTACCATGCGTCCTGACAAATAAAAGTCAAGTTGGCTTTGCTACATACACTTCATTTTTTAACAAAATCATGTGATGCCTCTTTCAAATGGGACAACAATGCTGCTTTCCCCCCACTGCCATTTCAAGCGTTAAGTCAACATAGCATTTGGAGCAAGAATTTACCTAAAGAAGAACACTAACAGACAGTTGTATTCCCAAATGTTAACCCTAGGCAAGTTGCAATATCATTTTACATCAATGTATATTTATACTATAACTAATCACTGTAGATTTTCTGTTGGCATGCTGGCTCCCTTACTTGAAGATGTGTTACACCATCATTATCATAAATATAAATTTTTAAGGAACAAAGTTACCAATTTGCATTGGATGAAGAGTTATTTATTAACATTGGCTGTTTTTTAATACCCACTTCCTGATGATACCTGACTTTTAGAATGAAAAGCATTCTTTTTTCCTACACCCAGAGAGAAATAGGAAAAATAGGCTATAAATGTGAGGCAGAAAGAGGCTTGTATCAGATTGTTCAATATTCTTTTCTGATCTCTAGCCAAGGAATGACATTGTGAGATTCGAACTCATAGCCAGACTTTCTATCTGGCCATAGATTTTTAATAAAAGGACAGCTGAAAAAAAATAGGGAGGACGTTTCTCAAGAGAACAGGTATCAATCCAGTGTGTATGGAAAGAAATCTCCCTGAAATAAAGGTACATAGTTTAATAAAATATTTCTAACATATTGCATTTTTGGTTAAAAGCATGCTTAAAATGACAGAACAGTAAACCCAAACATGACTATTTTAAAATACCAAAACAAGTGAAAACTACTTCTAGAAAAAACATCAAAATTTTCATATAGTAAAAATGTACATTTAGCTTTTATATTGATGTAGAATGATATTGCAGCTTGCCTAGATTCATCATGTGAGAATACAACTGTGACCATTCCTGAATCTTCTAGAACTGAGCATATAACACAGCTGGTATGAGTGTATACGTTATTGATTGTTAATTGCATAAGGCTTTGCCATCACAAGGTCTCTCTGACTCAGTTCCCGTAGATTCAGGAATAGTCACTGAATGCAAGATATTTCTCTACTATGTCACAATAACATTCTGCTAAGAGACATAGTCACCAAACACATCTCTTGCAGCTGAGCTCTAAACACGACAAACTTAGTCTGAATGACAGTGCCTGCCTTGGACAGCTTGACACCTGAATAAGCAAAATTGTATATATTCTATATATTGCCTGATTGCGATACAGAAAGGTAAAGAGATCTGCACAAATTCATGCAGTAGGTCAATCCTAGGACCATGGTAAGAATCACAGCATCCTAACTCGGACTGCGGAGCTCTGTCATGCTACGTGTGAAAGATACCTTTCAGCTCTGGCAGGTTTTACATCAAGCCCTAGGGATTATAGAATGTGGCTGATGACTGTGATTAGTATTTATTGTTTGTTGTGTACCAACAGCATGCTTGGAGCAAAAAAACAAAATGGAGACAATGCCTGCTGTAGAGAGAGGGGAGGGGAAAAACTAAACATGGCAGATAAAGAAATGAAAACAATTACAGATCTATCATGCTGGCTTAGATATGCAGTTACAAAAATAATAAAGTTAAATAATAAAGTTGCCTGCAGGCAATCTAAAAGGGATTTAATTATTTCTGAATTACCCATCTTGGATGAAAAATCATTTCCTGAACCAAGAGAATTAAACATTCTTTTGACCCTGGTCTGAACTACATTTTAAAGAACTTTTATGTAGCACAGTTGTGTATCCCTGCTTTTTTTATAAAATGCATGACATCGCATCAGCTACAAATTAAATTACATGAAACACATTTGTAAATACAATATGAAGTTGTGATGTATTTAATGGTAAATACAATAAACTGTAACCAACTATTAATTGTGATCTGTGGTATATGGTGTTTATAGATTTTACAGAAAAATAATTTGTTTCAGTGTTTGCTTTGTTAGCACTACCGTATTTCCCTCTGCTTTACAAATAGAACATTTTTCACCATATACAAGCTATAAAACATAATGGGGAAAAATCAGACATATTTTTCTCCTCTTTTTTTGGCTGTAGATAGACAAATTGATGCTATTACACTGAAAAAAACATACACATGTAGGAAGCCATTGCAAGACTGGCTAAAAGTTGCAATAATTCATGTAATTTAACTCTATCTAACAGCCATGTCCTAGGTCTGTCTGTTTTTAAAGGTAGCCTCAGATTGACCTCTATAAATGCACACTGTAGTAAATATACACATTGCTTACTGTAAGGTCCTGAACACAGTTATCCTTTGCATTAGTAGCTTCCAGAGTCAGGTTGTATTTTTCATTCCTGTACCTACAGCATCCTACCTGGAATCCCAATTCCTTGTCCATCAGTAGAAGAGTTTCCATGTCTCTACTTTCCTGTGTAGCAAAGAAACACTCAGCCTCCCATCGCTGCTCACCTCTGTGCTGATTTCACCCAGAATTCTGGATTCACCGACTGATCCAGAACCGAGGAGGGTCATAATTCAGGAGAGCAGGAATTTCATGTTCTCAAGAATGTTTGAAGGAAGTTATTAGTTTATTTCCTAATGAACGGGAAGCCAAACTACCTTCTTGAGCAAGTCACTACAGCCAGCCTTAGACCCCAAGAGTGATGCAGATCTTTAAAGTTTTCTTTTGGAAAAAAAATAATCTTTAAAATGGACATACAGTATAAATAACACGGTAATCTGCAAAACCAGTCATTTTTCTGTCATGGTACATGAACGTCACTTTAAGAGGTGTATAAAATATTCTGAGCATATGCAGGTATTCTTAGGTTAAACTAACTAAACATCTGTTTATGTTAACTATTAATAAATAAATGGCTTTTTTGTTTACTTTAAAAATCAATGTTTTAAATGGGATACATCACAAAAATACTACCAGAGTGGTTTCCTCTGACAGTTCTGATATTTTAGTAGTAAAACTTTCCCTGCCTCCAAAACATGGATGTCTAACAGTCAAGAATTACAAAATTGCAAGAAAATCATTCTTCTTGGAAACTTAGTTGTTTCAGAGCTGGGTCAAGAATACAGTATCAGTAGCCTTTCATGATGGCTCCTGACCAGAACTTGGAAGATACAGAGATATAAAGCTGAAAGGCTATGACAAATAATTTTCCACCTTTTCGAAAAAAGTTTAATAAAAAAAAAAAGTCCAACAAAAAATCCCACAACCCTTTGATATTAGATGTGTAGACTTAGTTCAGTTCTTATCTTATTAAATATGATTAATATACCAATGTTAAAACTACTAATTCAAGCTAACTTCATTGTAGGAATACTGAAATATTTTTAAATACTATATAGAGGAAGTTTTAAAGTTACCTTTATATCTTATTCCATACAATTACATTACAATACAGTAACACAGTTACATTTAATTATAGTGTCTAACTTCACACAAGAGGAATCCAAAAATGTTAAAGACACATGTCCTACCTGCCTGCAATAAATACTCTACTGCTAGACAGCTAAATTGCCTGTCAAATATTCTCATGAAGCTTTGATAGGCACTTCTATTTTATGATAGTCTTTTTTTCTTTTTACTTGCATTAGAAATACCTTGGCAGAACATGAAACTACTTTAACAGTCCCTGTCTTTTGCCTCAGAAAAGAGGCTGGCATAAGAATTAAGAGCTCATACTTTCTGCAAGCGTTCTGAAAAAGTTCTGTTTGCTTCTTCATTTGGAAGAAAGACCTAAATGTATTTATTTAAAGTTATCTTTAAAAATATGCATGGAAGGAAGCCTTAGAAATGTCTAAAAACAGTTAAGGCTAAAAATTGCCTTTCTGCATTCTTTGACTGAAAAGTTATTAACAACAACACAAAAAATTATAACTTGTTCATAAGGTCCAAAGCTGTGAAGTCTAGAAATACGATTTACAACACTTTTCCCAGAGACCAGCAGCACTGTTCACTAGCCTAATACGGCCTTTTGTCAGACAAATAGGAAAAAGCAGCATCTTATGAATTCCCAAGAGCAGAAAGTTTAGGGGTCTGTGCCTTTTGCCTTTGTGTCCTTTAGCCAGATGACAGCTCAAAGGGACATAGGAAAGGGAACCATCAATGTAAACCAGAAGCCTTTTCTAAAATTTGTAGTATTTTCAAACAATTTACATAGAGAACTTAGCTTTGACTACCTGAAATGTTTAAAGATTTGCATTTGAAAAAGCATTACCAGTCAGGGGAGATGGGTGACATTAATACATGCTATAAATCATTAAGGTATTATTTTTCTATATTTTAGTTGATTCATGATTAGTTATTGTCCAAAAAAAAAAAAAAAAAAAAAATCAATGTAGCTAATGAGGTATTCTTTAATAATGATTGTAATTTCCTAAGAAAGGAATGTAAATGAGTTCATATGTAAATGAGTTTTCCGGTTAATTAATAAAGCCAATCAATCAATCAGCTCTGCAAAAGGAAAAATTGTGAATAGGAGGGGTTTTTTTAGGCTGTCCTTTGTTCCTTAATTGAAGAAAAAAGCATGACTATTAATTACCAAAAGTTTGTATTTTATAAACAATTACTATAAAAATTTTAAAAGTAAATGAATTTATCCAGAGGAACACCAATGAAAAGAGTTTTAAGTACTGCTTGAAATTAATAACCTATAAGATTTTGTGTGGAATGACATACCATCACCATACCTTAAAATACTAAAACAGCACAGAATGATCACTACACTAAAACATACACTAATGTTTCCTTGATCATCTCAATGATAAGTAGAATGCTTGAAAAGATTGCTTGAAAAATGTGTTAGGAGGGAGTAACTATCTTTCTATTGAACTTGTAATTGAGCAATAATATAAAAATGTTACAATGTAGCCCAATTTTCAATAGATGTGTGATTATAATGCCTCTGATAGTAAGGGTTAATAGCATTTTCCTGAGGCATGTATGTTTCAAGTAGATTTGCAGCCATTTGCATACCAGAATAAATTCTTCAGAGCTTTAGCAAGTGAATAGTTCTTTAGTAAATGTAGTTGCAGCTTTGCATTTTTGTCCCCCTCTCTGCACAACGACTTTTGCTTTGTTTCTGGGATCAGTCAGAGCTATGAAAGGAGGCTACTCATCAGACTGCAGCAGAACACAACCCATCATCCTCTACAAATCACACTCAACTATAGCCTGGCTTTAGAAGCCTTAGATTACGCTTTACCAACAGGATGGTGAGTGTAAAGCTCATGTTCAACAAAGCCCTCAAACCTATCTTTCTTTTTAAACATGCAAGTAATGTTATTTAGAAGCAGAAGTTTATTGTGTATCGTACTCAGACTCAAAGAGGTGCTAGAGGGCCTAGGGGAACAGAAACTAGAATACTTCGTACTTTGCAAGACCGAATAATCAGTATAGTTTTCAAATTGGAATGTAGGCAAGTGAATCTCTTCTTTTTGTGCCTATGTTACTGTAACGACAGGAATTCAAAAAACAGAGAAAGAAAATAAGATCAGAATAGTTCTGATGCCTTATCTAGCATAATATTTCAGCATGCCAAAGGACATCTGACCTTCTTGTTCATGATTAAATTCTTAAATTCTGATTCAATTTTAAAAGAAAAATCACCTTGTGGCCTCAGAATGAACACAACGTTCATTCAAAAGATTTTCTATTCATATTCAGCTTATCATCACTGCATTTGACCATTTCATAAATATTAACAAATTACTGAACTTTTTTCAGATCTGAACAAAGTCGTCATATTTCCACCTAAGATTTGCCTAACAGAAATAGTGAGCCTGACACTCTGAATTAATACCTTGTGCATAAACATATCTTCTGTGCGTGCATCTGGGAAACACCTTACTTTCTGTGATAAATCATGAGCCATAACAACATACTATACCTTCCATAGGCTTTATGCTTTGCAGCACTTCACATGCTATTTTGCTTATGAGTAATATGTTCAATGCATCCTGGATGCCTCCAGTTTACCATGCACTGTACAGCTATGCAGTTTATGAAGAAATCTCATGATTTCCTTGAATATTTCTGAGCAGAGTTTTCAAGCAAGAGGAGAGACCTTTTGGGGGAAACTCTAAATATAGGTTACTCCAGAAGCAGTGTAAAATATCAACAGCCAACATGGATTCATCAAGGGCAAATCGTGCCTCACTAATTTAGTGGCCATCTATAACAGGGGACACTCATGAAAGCATTTCTTAGACATCTCAGCAAACACATTACTCTTGCCTAAATGAAATCAAGGTACACATGTGCACTTAATGTGAACTCTGCTGGTAACAATTATTCATTCACTTAGAAATTATTCATGGGAATTACTTCTTGTTTCATACAGTACTGGATATGCCCTGTAATCTGAGTTATAACTATTACAACATGTATTTTGGGACTTATAATAGCATAGTGCTAATTAGCAGTACCAGCTACAGTCACACTTTCTTGCAAAGCACTTCCAGGGAGGGAAGGAGAACAAGACTAATGTTACAACTATTTATGAATTGCACTACCCATGTTTTGTCTTCTGGTTACTTGTTACTCTCTTTATTTATCTAAACAAAATAATGGAAAAAACAGAATAAATGCAAGAAGTGAAAAGGAGCTAGCATCGGTGTTCAGCTGTGTTCAGAAATGGATGAGGCTTGATTAGGCATTCTAGTTTTAAAACATTTTCAGACACAAATGACTCCCAATATTTAAAAATAAATAAATAAATAAAACATCAGGTGCAGTCTTGCAAGTCAGATTCATTCTTCTCTTCTCCACTGAAGTAGCTCATCTCTCAGAATCTGTTCAATGGACTAGTGTGTCACACACAATCCAGAAACTGAGATTTAGATTTTACTGATGTGCCTACAGGTATCCTCTTTAGTAAACCAATCAGCCTCTGGAACACACCATTTGTACTGCAGATTTACTTTGCATTAGAACAGAACATTACGCAAACTCCAGAATTAAACTAATAATTCCTGCTATGTTCAGCACTACGAGGGAAAATTTGAAACTTCTTTCAGAGGAAAAAAAAATCAGAAATAACATCACATAACTGGACCAGTTGGGTTTTGATCAAAACTGGTTTGATTTTATCCAAAACTTAAGTTCATTCCTAACACCTAATTTTTTTTCTATGTGATAAGTCATTTTGGCATATATGCTTTCAAAGTAAAACTGTAAAAAAAGTCAAAAGGCTTCTAAGCATGGACAAAATTGCAACAAGGCAGTCTGAAGCATCCTAGCACCCTCATCCTCATTTTGTTTCACATAAAAATATACAATTAATAAGTGTGCTTGAGCACTCCAGTTTATAAAGAATAAAATAGAATTAGGTGATTCAGAGGTTGGTATGAGATTTAGAGATGCCTACAAACTTCTTCCACAGAGATATTGAAACTTGATTTCTTCTTGGCAGATAAAAGGAGACATTATTTACATATACACAGTATAGGATGGAGGAATTTGGGATTTTTGTTTACTCCAAGTACTTTTGAAAATACATATGTAATCTTACTTCAGCTCATAAACCAACCAACACTGAGAAGATTAACAAGGATGTTTCATTCTGTAATGGCCAGCTATACTATGTCCACTGTTCCATTGATACCAATTTTTCTACATGAAACAAAAGTAGCAGGGAAGATTTTAATTTTTTTTTTCCCCTCCCACACCAGCTTCAATGCAAATAAAACACTGAACAAGTAAAACAACAGTGATTGCTCTTAGACTCAAGGGGCCACTGGTGTGATGCAGTATTCTTCAGAAATTGGAGCAACAAGCTGACCAAAAAGGTAACCTCCACAGGGTTTGGAATCAAGACCAAAACACCCTGTACTCACAATTTAGTCCTCAATTTCCATTCAGGCTCTCTTATCATAACAGATCACACAACACAGCCTGTTTTACATTTTTGCAATCTATTCATGTTGTTCTGATTTCTGCACTAGGATGTTATGTCAGCATTGAAAGTCTCGGCAGGTAGAAAAAAATTCTCTTTTTTTAATCAACTTTCAAAATCCTATAAGTGTTACCTAATATCAACAGCATGTATTTTTATAATATCGTATTACTAAGAACATTTCACATACTCTAGTCTTCTCCACAAGCATAACTTTTTCTTCTGTTTGAGCAGTAAGAGGGGGATGGCAATAACTGACTTGCACTGGAACTAACATTCTGTTTCTGTTAAAAAAAAAAAAAAAATCTTAAAAAAGGAAAAAAAAAAATCTGCTATTTCCTCCATTTGACTTGGTATCCTAAGGATCTTCTCCTATAGCTTTTGTTCATTTTTACTCTTACCTGAGTTCTCCACCTGGATAATTTGAAGCCGGGAGCTTTCTACTTTTGCCTGTCAACACTACCAGAATCAGACTTGAAGTTGTCTGGATCTAAAACAATGACTCAGACACCATGTTAAATGGATGTAACATAACCAATCTAACTGTATTTAGAAAGTTATTAGACTGCTTCCTCTGCAGTATTAACATATGCACACAGAAATTATTTTTTATTTAATGGCCAGCAAAATGAGAAGTTTATAAATCAAGTTTATTACACACATCTGTAGCCTGAAGCTGATGAGCACAAATTAAATTTTACATTAACCTGCTTGAGTAGTTAGCACACAATTAAGATCTTGAAGAATTAGGCTGGTGGTAATAACAATATATGAGAATTTGATCTAAATCTTGGGATTTAACAGCAGTCTGTGAATGAGTTTGTATGCAGTTTATCACCACTGGAAACCAGCTTAATATAATAAAACCAGGACATGAGGAAAAATTAGTGAGGCACTGGATAAACTAAACATTTTTCCTTTCTTATTTGTTCATGCAGTTTCTCATCTACTGCCATTTCAGTTAGAAACTATTTATCTACTTTGTTTAACAAAACAAAACAATGACAACAAAACAAACGGCTCTACAAACATTAAGAATACCCTAAACAGTCTTGTAGACTGTGAACACACCTAGACCTAAAGAGACTAAATAAGGAAATGTTCGTTATTACAGCTGTGACTGTTTTATGATCCAGCATTAAAATATTCAGATGATTGACTAAAGATAGAAATACAGAAATGTTTGGCAGAGAAACGGAACATCTCTTGAATTCAATATGTTTCCTTCTCTTTTAAGTTTTCTTTTTAACTGAAGGCAGTGATTTTGGAGATCTTACAAGTAAGAATAGTGTATTATAATTCTAAGAAGTAGATGAATAATTGATAATAAAAGTACAAATAAAAATGTTCATTTAAAAATATACATACACCTTGATCTTCAGTATACTACCATTATTCTTTGTTCTTAGGAAAACTCACAAATATAGTATTAAAAAAAAAAAATAGGCCCTAAATATAACCTTGTTCTGGAATTTTTACTTTCCAACTGCAGCACAATTGTGGGTCTCTGATTGACACATTGATTTATTCCCAGCAAGGGTCCTGTAATTAATGTGACCTTTTGATAAGTTGGGAGATATGGGGTGAGACAAGTGCTCTCATGAGAGCTATTAGCAACTTCTGAGCAATTGCTAATGTTAGAGTGTTATCTTTTTTAATACAGTTTGGAAGATAATTGACAAACCATGATAATGAGTATGTATAGGGAAGGAAGGAGAGCATAAAAGAGGTGCAAGAACTGTTAATTACTCAAAAAGAGGCAAGATTTCACCACTGGATAAACTGTGCATTTTGGGCTATGACCTCAGGAGTACAATTAATAATTCCAATAAAATGTAAGAAAGAAATCATAGGTCTGCATGGGCCAGAAAGAAGAAAAGAAAGTAAAAAACTTCACCTATCTTAAGAAGCCTTAACTCTGCCTTTACACAGCATAACAGGTGGTTTTATTTCTTCTTGTCAGATGGTATTTGTACCAAGGGAGTTTTCTCATTTCCCTTCCCATCTGGTTCTGCACACAGTGATATAACATAATACCAAGATGACAAAGTTCTACTAATGTTATTTGAAGATTAGTTCTATAACAGTGACTAACCCGTTATTTCATAATCAAGATCCAGTAACCCATTCATGACAACAAAACAAGTATTTTAAGTTATGATCATTTTTGAAACACGAGGTAAGATTAAGCTGACCTATCAGTAAACAAAACACATGAAAAAATACGTGACTTCGTATTTAAAAGGATTAGGCAGTAAAAAACCCTGAATACTCAATGTATGCACACATACATATTAAAAAAAAAAAAAAAGGTTTGTTTACAGTTATCAGCAATATATACATCTAGAATGTGAATTATCTCATTATAGATACAGATAGCAGTTTGTGCAGAACTCAAAATGGCAGAAAAGCCTGTAGGAGCATAAGAGAAATGCAAACAAATGGAGAAAAATGTGTGGAGACTTCTTCCAGGTCTAAATGAAACAGTATGCTATGACTATAGCTGGGACGAATTTGATCATCTAAAAAGAAAACAAAAAAACCCTCCACCCTCCACTGTGTGTATTTGAATATTCAGACTGCCTGCACGCTTATTTTTTCTCATCTACAAGTTACAGTCTAGATCCCAAAGCAAATCATTTGACAAAGCTTGTCTTTTTGGTTTAACACATCATCATAAAATTTTGTGGACTGAAGGAACAGGAGAATTTTTCAGCATTTATCCAACACTAACTTTGACAGCAGTGGTGGGTAGCCAGTAGCAAGTGGTGTCTGGGCAGACGCCAGAAACTTATCTGGGGGAAAATTCTTTTGAGCAGGGAGTCTTTATGGAGTTGCATGCAAAGCTTAGGCAAAGCAGGATGCAGTGAGGGAAATGTAATGGCAGATAATATTTATGTCACTAGACAGAAGAAAGTATGTGATAATTTCAGTACCTGTGAAGAAAGGGTGCTGCTGATGAATGAATAGCTTTTCGGAATTCTGAATTTCTCAAATAATTTAGAAAAATAATGATCCATGTCACCTCAGAATCTCTGATTAATACTTTCATTTTTAAATGATTTGTCAGACTGCACTGTATTTCTGTCATTTCAGAAAATTAAAATTGAAGTAATTCTCATGATTTAAAAGTAGCTGTACAAAAAACACTAGTATTTCTCTGTAAGGCATCATTTTACTCTTCAATGTTTTAGCTAGGTGTTTTAGACCTCATGCGTTTGTTTGTGCCTACATACACACATACGCTTTAACACTTTTTGGTTTTACCTAAATACATTTTAACAACATGACTGCCATGAGGAAATAAGGAGAGAGATGATGAATGAGAAAAGAGACAGACATAACCATTGTGCAATTCCTGATTTCTAAAAATCTCAAGCTGAGATTCTTTCACATTCTTCTAACAAGAAATTTTAATAATCTTGTTGCCAGCCCCCCTCATCACCTCTCTTTCCCCCACCCAATCTCCTTTTCTTGATCTCTTATTTAGAGAGAGTGAGGCTGCAGCCACCAATACTAACAGAAACTGGTTGTTACAACTCCAGCCATCTGGAACAGGTAAGGTATTTAGCAACTGATTATGGAGCAATCAGCATTGCACCCAGAATACTAAGCTAAAGAAATGTAATAATGTGCAATAGCTTGAGGAAAACTGCCAAGAAATATATCAGGGATGTGATCATCTACTTTTGTGCAAAATCCTAGACATGACTGAATCTATGTTCCCATGCTAGGCAGATACAAGGGAGCATAACAAAACTCTCTAGTTGCCTGAAAGCAGACAATTAACATCAGTGCTTCCAAGTAACCTTGTCCACTTTGACCAGAACATGAAAATGGTCGTGTACCACTGCACATCACTATTCCTTTTAACTGCTAGTTGGCATTGCACGCTGGAGTGCTGCATCCAACTGCAACACCAGAGATGGGATTAGTGCATGCTAAAATGACAAGTACAGATGCAAATGTGGCACGCCAGCAGTTGTGCCATACAGGTATGCCCTTTGCAAGCAAATGGGAATGTCTGTCTGTGGCAGTGAAAGAACCTGTGAAATAGAGCCGTGAATCCCTGCGCTTTCTGTGTCCCACCTGAGTTTCTCTTCTGCCTCCTCATCAGTAGCTCCTTTCCATGAGAAGTTTTAGGGAATTTGATTGTAAGGCAAGTGAAATAAAGGTCATCAGTCCTTACTTATCATCACATGCGGGCCTCGCATGTTAGTTTTTCAACAGAAAAATAGCACATACTTCCCAGGTGTGCCTGGGAAAAAGGAGAGGGCTGGGGGAAGGTGTTCTTTTCATATTCGTTTTTGTTTCTCACTATCCAACTCCAGTTTACATCGCAATAAATTAAATTAATTTTCCCCAGATCAAGTGTGTTTTCCTGCGTTGGTAATTGGTAAGGGATCTCCCTGTCTTTATCTCAACTCATGAGCTTTTCCATCTTATTTCCCCCCCAGTGCTGTTGAGGATGGGGGTGTGAGAGCATTAAGTAAAATGGCATTAAGTAAAAATGAAAAATGTCCCCAAATGTGTATGAATAGGTGTTTAAATGTCAATATTTTTAGATGCTTTGTTCACTTTTTTTAGCTTGGATACTTGATTACTGCATTTGCTCCTTTGTGGAACGTTTCTTTGGTGCACATTGCATTAATACAAACATTCTTCTTGGATGTTTCTTTTCCTTCATTTTTCTCTGGGATGAGCATGATGCAGGTAACTCTTCCTTCTCCCAAGACATCCTTAAGTATCCCCCCTACCCCCCGCTATGCAAGAGTGCTAAGAAACGGGATGGCAAATGTCTCTGGTCAGCTCAGTAGGCTGATGTAATGTGCACAGCATGCAGCTGGAGCCACAACTGGTGAACAGTTAGCATAAGTGTCAGCGACCTTGATGTATGTGCACCAGCTAAAAGTCATCGCTCATGGATATTGCAAAGGGTCCAAACCACCAAAATATAAATCAATGCACAACAGCAATAAACAACTTCTTATGTATCACCAGTGGCTACTGAAGTCCTGCATGAAAGAGCAAATCACAGATAGAAACCACTATGTGTAACCAAGTTGCGGCTGTTTGCAGTCACATGTACATGCTCCGCATTAACAACGGCTTTTTCCCCCACCCCCTTCTTTAATACATTACATTGTATTAAATGTAAGATGAGATTTTGCAGAGAATAAGGTCTGCATCACTTGGTATTTATCATTCTACATTAAATATATGTATGCATTAAATATATATGCAAGTGTTGTTCTGTCATCCTACAACATGAAATAAACTTGCCTATACGAGGCCTACACAAGTGTTGTGTCTATAATGTAAAAAAAACCAAAACAAAACACAAAAAAAAATCCCAAAAAACCCAACACAAAAAAGGGGCAAAGACGGTAAAACAAAGTTTTAAGAGAAATAGTCTAACTGTGTCACTGGCGCTCATTAGTACTGCTGAGAACTGCCATGCCAGCACAGCCATTTTGCTGCTGGCATTCATATGCTGCTGCACTGTGCCATGCTGATGCTTCAGCCTACTTGGAGCTAGCTAGGGACTGCTTGTGCTGTGCTCTGCTGCACAGTGTAGACATACCCTCAGGGTCCAATGCGGCTTATTCACGTTGCCTAATAAGTGCTAACCCACTAATAACAATTCTTGCAATTGTTACAGAACAAGCAGTGCATATCCATTCTGCATATGTTTCCTCACAATTTACCCCACGGCATTCTTAGCTGTATCAAAATCTACTCAAAACAGAGTAACAGAACATACTGGAAAAGAGGGAAATCTAAAGGGTAGAAAGATTTTGGTTTAACTTGTTTTTTTTTTTTCCTCCTTAACTGTTTCTTTCTTCTGCCTTAACTGTTTCCTTACAAAAATACATTGCATTATATTTGGGTGAGGATTTTCACCAATAAAAATATCCCGCTGAATACTGAGCAAAATGGAAATACATGACAACAAAACAGAGAAGGTTAAAAAAACGAAAGAAACCAACCCCTGACCCCTAACTCAATTCATGCTTCTAGAATCCACAGCAATTATATTATCATGCTAACACCATTGTCATTAGTAGTAATGAGAAAACTGCTCTATTCAAAGATCACCAGACATGCACAACAAATGTATGAGAGTAAGAGTCCTAAGGGATTAATGATTTTAGTTCCTAATATGCAACACAATTAAAAGGTACTCTCTCTATCAAAGGGATATCCATCCTTTTCAAAAAAGGACAAGGGGGGGAAAAAAAAAGTAACTTCAAAATATTCAGTATTCAGCCACAAACATTAAGCATTAAAACTTTTATGGAAAAGACCAAAGATTTCTGTCATGGATGGTATAATCCAAATGCAAGAGAAGTGGGACATAGGAAGAGAGATCATCAGAGTTCTGTTCCTCCCCCGCCAAGAATATCAACATCTCCCTAAAAAGTATACACTTACTCTTAAAAGGCCCTGCACAGTAGCAGTTTTAGACTCTTAGATTGAGAGAAAAACATGTAGAGTCAAGAGGAAATAGAAAAAATGCCATTTGATAATTGCTTGTCACTTACAGAATACATTCAAATACTAAAGGAATGAGGAATGCATTAGGCCCCTAGAATTGTATGAGACATCGCTGAAAGTTTCTTACACATGCCTTTTTCCATTCATAATGAGTAACACTTCCATTCCTATGTCTGAAAAGCCAGCAGCAGCCTGTTTTATTTTATTATTGTAAAACCAGAATGGGGAAAAAAAGGAGGAGAGACCATAGAAAAAAGCCACAGGTTTTAAAAGTTTAAGATCACAGAAAAAAAAGATTTGAAAGAATATGATTGTGAGGGAGGGAAACCAACAAAAAAAGAAGTATAACATCTAACTCTACTTCAGTTAAGGGCTATAGCTCTGAGCACCTGAGCAGCGTGTCCCAGGTCTGTGAAACACTCTTCAGAGCTTCAGAGACTACAGCATTAGGAAATTTCCTGGGGCAGATCACTACCTCACAACACATGAAGACCCCTAGAAAGAAAATGTAGGATTTGAAAGGAAAAGATAGAAAGGGGGAAGATGTTTGAATCTTTTGCTTAGTGGTCAGGGAGCATTCAGAGCCTCCTGACATATCTACAGGCATGAGCCTTTCACACCAGCATTGAAACAAAATCTTAAGAAGTTATTCATTTGCAGCAAAACTTATCTGGGGCTCATTTTGAAGTCTTTTCAATGTATCTCACTGCAACAGACTTCACATTTCAGACATTAAACCTCTATTTTTTCTCCCCACCTTGCAATCACGTATTTGAAAAGCCTGTCACCACTTACGCATATTGCTCTCCCTCCCACCCTTTCTGCTTGCTCAAATTCTCAAAAACACTCTGACTCCATTTATTCCAATGAACTTATAAATTCATCACTGAGAAACAAGTGCTATGATGTCGGGTTGAGCCTGATATCTTGAATAGGGGAGAAGATGTCTTAGTGTCTTTCAAAGAGAGATGGCATTGCTCCTCCCAGATCTGATCACCTCATGGATTGTGGCAGACGGTACAAAGTCCAAAGTTAAAGTGGTTAATAACACAGAATTTACTCTGGAACACAGTCAGTCCCAGGCAAACTCCACTTTCCGAGAACCTCCTTAAACACTTTCCTGACAAACCTAGAAAGACACTATGACATACTCTCTTTCGTATTCAGGATAACCAGCTTCTCCTGCTACCAGTAAGGACTGGGGCTAGAAAGGGGCTTGGTTGCTGGGAAATGGAGCATATATAGGCAGGAAGGCATTCTACTACATAATGCCTCCAGCAGTCTCTAGTGGTACTTAGACATTTTTAACAAGCATTGAGGAAGCGTGCTGTATTCAGGAGGCAAGCTTAGTAGGTCAGGCTTAATAATGTGGCACATAAGTAGGAACAGTTAAGGTTATATTAGAGTATTCCTCTTCATAGGATTCTTATGACCCTCTAATTATATTCTCGCTTGAATGAATTTCAAGAAAAATAATTTCTATATTCCTATATAGTACTGTGTTCTGACTCATTAACAAGTACTGTGTTAGCTCTTGGCACAGGACCATGCAATCCTTCCAGCTTTTAAAAACAGAGGACTATGAAAGAGAACTTGGCTAAAAAGGATTTAGAGGCAGCAGCAGGCTGCAGTCCAAATATCTGGAAATTCTAGGGTTACAGTGATTGTTAGGGAATTAATTTACAATCCAGGACCACAAAGGCAAACACGTAAAGAAGCTTGGCTTATTTGCATCCACCCATGCTGTTGAAGAAGAAACAGTGAAGAATACATGCAGAGACACCAGAGCTAGCTGCTTACCAGCCAGCCAGCTAAAGCCTATCTAGCCTAGCTGCACACATGGCACTGTGCCCACATTAATATCTCTTTGGATCAAAACTACTAAGTCTATTGCACCATGTGGACATGCTGCCTCCAATCTGTGCTACCTTAAAGACTTCTACCCACCTTCCACTACATAATATAATGTTCATCAGTCTGGCTTCTGACCTTGTTATAAACATTTGTGTGCTACCTTGGACAAGTCACTGAAATACACGGTAACAAAAGGATTCAAGATATTGCAACAGAACACAATGCATTCGCCTTCGGCAAACTCTGCCCAGTTCCTGCTGCTTTCTTGTAACTTTTTCTCTCTGCACCCTTTGAAACTCTGTTCCTCTCTGCGATCTCTGAGACACTCTAGGCAATCCAGGAGACTCCTGGAGTGCACTGAGGATAACTTCTTAGGCCAGGTAATAGACAGCCCTACCAGAGGGGATGCGTTACTGGACCTGTTTGTCACCAATGCACATGAGCTTATCAGAGACATCAAGACTGGAGACAGCCTGGGCTGCAGTGATCATGCACTGGTGGAGTTCACAGTCCTGAGGGATACGGGACAGGAGAAGGGTAAAGTCAGGACCCTGAATTTTAGGAAAGCAAACTTCCAGCTGTTCAAGGAGTTAGTCAATGGGACCCCCTGGTAAACAGCCCACAGGGACAAGGGAGCAGAACAGAACTGGCAGATCTTTAAGGACACTTTCCATGGAGTGCAAGAGCTCTCGATCCCCATGTGTAAGAAATCAGGACAGGAAAGCAAAAGACTGGCATAGATGAGTCAAGGCCTGCTTGTCAAACTAAAGGGCAAGAAAGAAATGCACAGGCAGTGGAAGCAGGAACAGGTATCCTGGGAAGAGTATAGGGACGCTGCCCGGTTGTGTAGGGATGGGGTCAGGAAGGCCAAAGCACAGCTGGAGCTGAACTTGGCAAGGGGTGCAAAGAATAATAAGAAGGGCTTCTACATGTATGTCAGCCAGAAAAGGAAGGTCGAAGAAAGTGTACCCCCCCCGATGAACACAACTGGCAAACTGGTAAAACAGACAAGGAGAAGGCTGAGGTACTCAACAACATTTCTGCCTCAGTCTTTACTGGCAATCTCTCTTCCCACACCTCTCAAGTGGATGGACCTCAAGACAGGGACTGGGGAAGCAAAGTCCCTCCCACTGTAAGAGAAGATCAGGTTCAGGACCACTTGAGGAACCAGAACATACATAAGTCTATGGGACCTGATGAGTTGCATCCCAGAGTCCTGAGGGAACTGGCTGATGTAGTTGCCAAGCCACTCTCCATGATATTTGAAAAGTCATGGCAGTCAGGTGGAGTGCCTGGTGACTG
>NW_009191848.1:0-1303 GCF_000690835.1 Fulmarus glacialis
GGGGGAAGGGGGGAGTTGTGCAGCGCTCGGGCCGACAAGGGCGGCCCAGGAGGAGGGCAGGGAGCGGCCGGCAGTGCGGGGAAGCATCTGGTTCCCCCTGCTCACCCTTTCTCGCAATCAACATTCGAACTGCTGGTTCCTACGTCCTATCTAAAACCTCAAACACTCACCGCAGTCTAACTGTACCTCACTCGTAAGAGAGGAAGAAAAAATGGCAACTAGCACCCCCTCCGGGATTCCTGTAAAAACCTGATCTTTCCAGAAATCCCAAGACCTTTTGACAACGCTACTGCAGATACACACTGCTTTTGTTCTGAGTTTGCTATAAACTTAACTTTCATATGGCAGGGGTTTTGAATAATCAGCCTTTTTGAGTTGCATTATTTCTCCTAAAGGCACTGTTTTCAGGTGGAGTCCTCCCATGCGTCGTAACTCTATGAACACCAGCAAGTGTCCACAAAACGCCTGGCACCACCTACGGTTATTTGCAGCTAAACCTGTATGATGAGACTGCTCTGTCCCCCAGGCAGCCCAACCCTAGACTGCCTTCTGAAACGGGAAAGCTAACAGACAACGGGGCCTCATCAACTTTCTCTGTGAAACATTTTGTTCAGAAACTTAATAGCTTTTAAGTACATTCCTGGCCAAGCTACTTTTGTGAACTACAAATGCTTATTAAGTAGGCAGTTGAGTGACCCGAGTTACATTCTATCCAAAGTCCAAGAGCAGTTGTAACATTCCTTCCAGAAGGACTTTACACACCGTACTTCAATACAAAATAACCATAGACTACCAGATACATGCAACTCGGACAAGGTCTGATCTTAATTCAAGTGTACAGGCCCTCCCACATTGCAGTAGTGTATCATTCCAGAAAAAGTTAGTTTGAACTAGCTAAAATATTCAGACACCCTGGAAAAGTAACATTAGAAAGCAAACAAATAAAAATAAAGTCAGAAAATGTCTCAGTTATAAGCTGCATAAGCATCTTTAATACCCTCATTGCTGATCTTAGAATTGAGTTTATTTTCTGAAGGGTATCAAGACTTTTTACTCCCCCCTCCCATTTCCACACCCTGCCCCAAAGTAACTAGCTCCCATCCTCCCAGAACAGCCCCAACATCTTCTCTATACTACGCACCTTATTCAGTCTACGGTATTTCTGCTAGAAGCAAAAGAAAACAGTTATTTTTACTTAGTACAGCCTCGCTTTCATTTGCAGTGACTATTAGGCAACCATTTTCATTTTAAAAAAAAAAAAAAAAAAGAACCTGTCTTCATTCCCACTAAAAACAGGATTTTG
>NW_009191848.1:1317-5109 GCF_000690835.1 Fulmarus glacialis
CTGAGGATTCATGAATTTCTTAAAAAAAAAATAATTACACCTTGCTTTAATCACAAACATACATTTAATCAGTTTTGTTATAACAGAAAACTAGAAAAGCAAAATTTCCCACTATGCTTAACACCCCACCCCTTAAAATTGTAATACAGTGCAATTTAAAGTTACTCCGCTAATATGGGGATGAAGAAGGTAGAAAAAAATACATCAGATAGAAATGGTTAAGTTTTTCTTTTTAATCTTTACCCCTTAAAGTTACTTTTTTTTTTTAATAAAAAAAGAAGCAGTCCTCTCACCTGTGAGGATCGTCTTCCTTTCCTCTTGTAGTCTTCCACATCTCTCTCTTCCTTAAGAGCAGCCATTTTGGAAGGGTACTCTAACTCAGCCTTTCTTTTAGATCTAGGAAACCTAGAAAACAGGTTGGATAAGTCAGTACTTACCCCAATTCCTGTGAAGCAGGGCCTTCTCTGGCTGCAACGCACGGGTGTGGCTTTACAGGAGGAAACAGGAGAGGGGTGAAAGTAGAAAAAAAAGTAAGTATTTAAAAGGGTAGAGTTAAAATCCTCAAACTATTTTGCTCACGATTAAGAACTGCTGCAGAGGGAACATTTGCTATCCTAGTAAAGGTCTTTTTACAACTGTTGGAATAACTAGGTACAACCTAAAGCTAAAATCTGTAGAAAACAACCTACGTCGATTACTGTCTTGCATAAGTATCATGAATACAACTGGTACAGGGCAAGCAAATTCCATCTTTGATACCCAAACCCACTATATAAATCAAATTCTACTTCGCTAGATTTCAAATCAAAAAATATTTAACATTTTGCAAACACTGCTTATTAGAATTATCTTATGTGTAACCTACTGTAATCAGTGATCCAGCAGCCTTCAAAACTGGAACACTAGAGGATGTGTTAAATGTTTTCTGTACTGAAAAACATTTTCCACTAACACCAGTGCAAGAATCCTTTACTGACTCTATTCTTGCAACATCAAAAATTTTAACACTTGACCCTCAGCAATCTGTAGCACTAGCTATCTGCATTACTTTTGTTTCCAAATGATGTATTTGATTACTACCCTGTATTCTCTATTTACATGCCCAACTTTTCACAAATGTTAGGTACATATCATTACAAAAATCAAGTATTTCACAAGGTAAACTCAGTGAATGAATCCATATCTAAGCATTCAGACAAAAAACTCAGCGAATGAATCCATATCTAAGCATTCAAAAAAATCATGTTGCCTTTAGCCTTTATGATTTCAAATTTCCTGAGATCATTAAATTACCTAATTTGTCTTACTAGGCTCCTTTGGACATTTCTTGAAACTTTATTACAGTAGCCAAAATAGAATACTTTCAACAAAATAAGATGCTTCTGTAAAACTACATTTGTGCTGCCCTAAAATAATTTGATATTTACAAGATTAGGTGTATATTTTGGTGGGTTTTTTGTTTGTTTGGGTTGTGTTTTGGGGTGGGGTTTTGTTTGTTTGGTTTTTTAAGTTTTATTCCTGCAAATAGTGCATAGGAAAAGCAGGCAGGTCTCTACTAATGACCAATATGTACTGTTATTCAGAGAAAATTAATTAATGTAATTCCATGTTAAAATCCAGCTTCAAATTAAACTCAGCTGTGAAATCATGAGTACCACGATTTAATGCATTAACAATTTTAAACGTTTTATGAAGTAACATCGAAGTGTTTGTATTATCTTCAGTTCCTCTCTACACAATATTAAACCTGCTCTTGAAATCCTTTCAATCAAACATCAGTTTGACTTAGGAGGTATTAGGACCAACTGAGCTGTTCAATTCCTTAAATCATACAGGGGAGGTAAGAAACAGAATGTTAACAATTCAGGGGCTTTTAAAAAAGTAGCTGTATGGCAAAATAAAACTTTGGGAATTGTTAGGCAGGAAAGGGATAAGCCTATCCAAATACGTTTTTAAGTAACGGAAAGCATGCAATCCCCCTCTGATTTTGTAACCTGCTGCTTTCCCCAGTGAGGCTCCATGCTGGCGAACATAAAGCTCTCGGGCATGGTCTCTGCCATGATGGCCTCTGAAGGCCGTGGTGGTCTAAAGAGAGTTGTCTCCTTACTGATACATACCATCAGCTGAAGTGGAACACAGCCCTGTTCAGCCCTATTCCTACTTTGCCTCATAGAAAGTTGTTAAAAAAAGCTGCCAATATTAGCTTTTTTTAATACTTAACATCAACAAAATATTATATTCATCTCTAAATAAAAATGTTCAGAACATTTTTATCAGCCGAGTTAAACTAGCATTGAAACAGTTGTATTCTGCAACTTAACTACAGAACTGAACAAGTTCTCAGAACAAGTCTGTTAGTTATAATGAGCAGAAAGTCACTAAGAGATGTTTCATTTCTCAAAGGAACTTATAATGCTACTGTATCAGTAGTCTCAGAACAAGTCTGTTAGTTATAATGAGCAGAAAGTCACTAAGAGATGTTTCATTTCTCAAAGGAACTTATAATGCTACTGTATCTCTTACAGAGACAAGAAGGAAGATAATAGAGGCGAAACAGACATTCCAAAGATGGAAGTTTACCTGTCCATTCAGAGAATACTATGGAGATGTATTGGTCTTTTTTGTAAATAGCTAAAGTTGGACCTAATGTGCATACAGTATATCGTGCCAAACCTAAGAGTTAAAGCAGCAAAACAATAGATTTTCAGCTCTAAGTGTGTTGGCAGTTTATTCCCAACGCGAAAAGGAACGTCTGCTGGGAAAAAAACAAGAAGATATTAGCTTAATAACTTATGTGATGGGTTTCCAAGCTTTACTGAAGCATGTTCAAATGCTTTGAACTCATCATCCCTCCCAGTTGTCAAACTATTCAACAACCCTGAAGCAGCTAAAACAATTGCTTACATGGAAAAGTTATTTTTAGCTGTTTTGCTAAGGGATCCGGTTTCTTCTCTGCTTTTAATGTAGCAACAGAAACTAGCGTGACCTGTTGGCTTCTCTGTTCTCAATTCTCTAAGCTTCAGCTTGCAATGAAGGGAGTCAAGATAAAAAAAAACCACAAAAGAAAAACCCACAAACCTGCACCATTTTTGCTCACCATACTTTACTTGAAATACTTGAGCAAAAAACCTTAGGTTTTGAGGAGAGAGGAAAGAAAAGCAAGGAGGGATATCATGACAGTATTTCCCTCCGGGTAGGCTGTGGATGATTGCCCCAGTGTGCATTTGATCTCGACTTCATTCAAGTTGAAGAAAATTTGAACCAAGGTTTGTGCTTGCTTCTTCGTGTTGCTCACCAGGATCATGGCAGGATGCCACCGAATGTCGTGGCTCTTGTGCATGTGTGCTTGGGGGAATGGAGAAAGGGAAGTGGGAAACTATCCGAGAGAGCTTTGCACCATGCCTTCCCGCACCTCCCCGCGCAGCAAAAGCTCGCTACACGTGCTAACTCCCCTCGGGAAGGGGGTGAGGGGGGAGGGATATTAGGGAGGTGCTGCAAGGGACCAGCATTCCTCAGCGAGAAGCAGAGCACAGCACTAAACGACCTTAATGCTTTAAATGTCTCTTCCCAGGAAAATGAGTAGGAAAAGAATATCCCTAGCGCACTACTCCGGGTAGCTTACATGGGGGGGCCACGCAGGCAGGACAGAACAATGACACACGCATGTGTGGAACTCGCTTCTCCCCACTCTCGCCCGAATACGCACCTAAGCGTTTCGGTGTCCCCCAGGATAGTTGAGGAGGACTCTGCTACCCACGGCCCTGTCCCAAGCCGAGGGCCAGGCCTCCCCCA
>NW_009191849.1:0-16718 GCF_000690835.1 Fulmarus glacialis
GGAGTCTTCCCCTTCAAGCCCTGCCCTACAAGCCGTATTCATTGAATAAGGCAAAATGCCTCAAGTCAGACGCTGCACCGGGAGGTAAATTTATTGGAACCTTTTCAAATTTTTTTCAGTGGGGAAAAAAAAAAAAGTGCTACTATTCTTTTTTTCAAAACCAGGAAGGTTTCAGTTTCTATGGTTTCAGATTGAAGTCTTCAAAAAAAATGAAAAAAGTAATTTGTAAATGTTTCAGTGATGGATGATCCTTATTTAAAATGCAGATAATTAAAACCGGACTATTCACTTAAAACCAGTAAACTAAGTTTTTTGTTCAACTTTGTTAGCAGCAGTGTAGCATTTAAAACTTGTGTTTCTTGGGCTTTGATTGGTGAACTAGGGTTTAAAATCTTGTATTAAAAAAAAGCAGCCCTGATTATCCTGTGAAGAAAGCTACATTTAAACTCAAAGTATGGGCAAGAAAAAAGTACCAGGAGTGAAGAAAAGAAAGCAAAGAGGACATTTGTACATGTATGTATCTGGAGCTAAGAAACAAATGTTAGTATCTTAGAAGTATCCCATATCTGAAATCAATTTACTACCCTCTGTCCCAGCAGTAATCAAGTCTCCTCCAGAAATTCCCTTCTGTATTACCTTTAAGATAAAAGATTCCACCAAGAGTATGTATTCATTTTTAGTACCAATAGTTTCCCCTCTTGAACTTTATTAAAACAATATTTCACAGTTGCAAAACCATGTCCAATGCACTAGACGCATGGGAAATTGGCAAAATAACTATCTTTGCTTCTCTAGATTTTCCCTATAATGGGATGGCAGAGGGGGCAATATAGAGAGAGCAGTGGTCCTGGGGTGAGAGTGAATTGGCAAGGCAGCTATAAGAAAAAAAGAGACGGAAACCAGAGAAACAGTTTCACAAGGATTAACCAGAAGTGAAAGAGGAGAGAGAAGAGGAAATTTAAAAAGAGGGGAGAAAAAAGTCTGTCCTGTCAAGTACAGCTCCTCTCAGAGTTCAGTAGATGAATCTGTTCTCATTAATTTGGCCTAATTTGTTCATTTAGTCAAAGGGCTCATATTTCCTTGAGATTTCCCTTTTCCTGGTCTTAGCCATCAACCAGAACAAACCTATTGCAATGAGAATGGTAGACAGTGATTTATTTATTTTATTCTAGGAAAGGAAGAGTGCCAGGCAAGAGGTGAAAGTAGAAAATAAGTTAAGTTATTCCACAAGCAGCAAAACTAATGCAGCCTGGGTATGACATTTCTATATCTTCTCCCATGCACCCATCTCTGCAAAGCCATAGCTCTGCTCCTGCGCTGTCCACATACCACCCCAAGACCCATGGCTATGAGAGGAAGGTACCATGATAAATTTGGAGACGTGTGCTGATCGCCTGGCCACAGCGAACCTAATGGATAGCTTGAGGTTTTGCTTCAGCCTCTCCAACCACAGGGATCCTAATTTTGATCTTTTATACATTCCCTGATTTTCACAAAGTTTGTGAGAACATAAGTTTTTGAGCCCTTTAGCCCTTTATCAGGTTAGGTTCGAATTGATTCAGGAATTGCAACAGGTTCAAATGTTACTTAAAAAGTTTGCCAGACAGAGTGTGATTTCCTAAGCCTTGTTTCCTTAAGAAACAAGACTTCTTTAAAAAAAAAAAAAAAATCAATTTTTTTAAAAAGCCTTTCCCAGGCATTAAGAGCTGTCATATTTCTTTTGGCATTCAGATGCAGCCAGATTGCACACACTTTTTTTTATCTCTGTTGGAGGAAAAAAATCCTTTCTAACCACTGCAGATTCAATATTTTAAATTTCCAGATAATTCTTTCCTCTCCTTGCCAATTGGCCAACGGTCACATAGCAACATGAAGGAAAAAAAACACCCTGAAAAGAGTGGATGGCATGGGGTAGGTCACTGGACAGTTGAACTTCGGAAGAAAAATACCGCATTTAGCTCCAGCTGCACAGCATTTATTATACTCTTTCTCTGTCGGCAATGTGATATTTTAATGCAAAATAGCTGTGACAATACAGTTCCTAGTATGGATGAAGTAAGAGAGGTTTCTAGATACACCATACCATACATTCTGCACATGTTTATATTTGCATAACTGCATCCATCCATGCTTTGATGAGTAGGCAAGTCCATGAATTCTTTGCTTATTCTCGCTTTATTTGCTGTCCTTTAATTTAGGATCTTATTGTTTACCCGGGATCACTGGCTGGTTTGGTAGACTATTTTTGCCAAGTCACTATAGGAAAAGAATACTTCATTCCTCTTCCTAACAATAGCTCTCAGCAAGTTCTCCAATTCAGCTGGGTTCAGTGAGGGACACCGGCTTCTTTCATCCTTAATTAGAAGACGGAAACCTGTAAACTGTCAAAGGTAGGCTGACATTAAATACCTGGGATGGATATTAATTCTTCTGGATTCCAGGGAAAGGAGGTCCCAGATCACCTGTAGGGTAGTGAATTCTGCTTGTGCGGTGCGAGACCTTCATGTAAGAGATGTTATTTTCTGTAGGCGGAAATAACTACTAGTAATAATTAAAATGAACTGCACAATGGGAACCTGCTCTTTGCCTGGAACTTCTATGTGGTTTGTGATGTATTACAGGTGTAACACTCTTAATTTTAATAATACTAAATTTAGGCACTGTGGTTCATAGCCAAATCACATATCAAGATACGAAGATAACGATGATGATATTATAATTTATTTTCTTTACATTTTATAATGATCAGGAAGCATAATTATTAGCAATAAAAAAGTATTATTCAAATGCCCAAGAGGCCATGCTTAATTTCCTACCTTTAATCTTCAGTGTCATTGTGATCACATCCTGTGTGATGGAATAAAATGAAAATTAAAAGGCTTGTTGCATTGCAGCTGAAAAAATGCCTTGTAGAAGGGCATCTACATAAATAGACCAGTCTTTACATTGTGAAATATACCTCTTTACCCCAAAAGTCAAAAGCATTTCTGGCTACTGATTAGACCATAAAACTTCCTTGAGCTCTTGTTTTGACTGACACTAACTCTGTCTGTGCATCTCAGCTTACTGGTCTGTAAAAATGGGTATAACGTTTCACAGCAGGCCTGGAATAAAAAAAAGCTGGCCACATCTGAACAGAGAAAAAGAATGTGGTTTTGGTTTATATTAAGTTGGCAGAATAAAAAACCCTAAATTCTCTTACTATGCTGGTTAATTTTCCTGAAAACTTCTTAGCTGGCTATAATCCTATCTTTGTTGCAAAAAGTGTGTTTTATACATCAAGATAGTTAGCTCGGCATCAAATCTTAGAAGAAAGTCTAAGACCTTTCCCTGCAGCAATTCTCAACAAAATAACTTTGTAATTTCTCTGTCTTCCTTCCTAGATATTTCTACTGTCACCATGGTATCTAAGCTCATCAGAGAAACTGCGTGAGGTTGTTGCTAGCTTGGGTAAGTGGTTTATCTAGTCCAAGGCAACAAAGAGCTAAATGTTCTCAAAGTTATATGAATACATTCCTCGGGGTCTGGGAGCAAGGGGAGAGGAGCTGAACAACAGCGAGTGCTGCCCTTCCTGTGTAGGTGAGGGTAATTATTGACTATAGACATCTGACCAGAAATGATTGCCTCGGTAAGCAGTATCAGTAATTTTCCTGCTTGACAATTGGGTCTTTATGATCCCTGTTCAGGCTTCAGAGGTAAAATGAAAATACTGTTCTTGGCCGTGTGATGTATTGTGAGTTAATTTTTTCCTAATTCCTGCTTTGGGGCCCTTAGAGCTATCTGTCTTGTTATTCTTTCCTCTCTGTCCGAGAATGAGGAATAGCTTTTCTTTTTTGTAATAATTTCTCCATTCAGCTTCTGAAGGGAACAAGGCAGTTACTAGCCCAGGAGATAATCTGATTATTGTAATGATGTAGCGGCTAGTAATTGACAACAAGAGATGAAAAAACATACAACAGGGGAAATGATGGAAAGACAAAGTACGAGCAAAGTGGAGATATTTGATATAGTAAGGCATAGTAAAGCAGATATAAGAAGTGCTGGCATATCAACTGCCTTATTGATATTCATTCTGTTCAGTGATTTCCGTATCAGATTTACAGATGGTTGATGTTTTTGCTAGTTGCCAGTCCCACAAATTCAGACTTCATCCTGAAATTCACACTGAGGTCTTTATGAAGCATGTTGTATATATTCTGCAGGCTGAGTTATACACTTACTGCATCCTTTTGGGTTCTCATCAGAGAATGGCTCTGCTGGAACAGGTGTAAAGCTACAGAAGTGTAATGAGGTCACTTGGACAACACTGAAGGTGTGTAAAGTTGCACAAAACTGTCTGTGCTAATAATGTAAAGCATGGGGTTTCTGTAAGTGAAGATGATACAGGAGACGGGAGGGAAAGTATCTTGACAGTCATAATCTGAGCTAAGTTGTAAAAAAAAAAAAATAAATCATTACTTTATAGTTACAAACCAAGCGAATTTGATATGGGAACCAGTGAGACTCAGGAAAAAAGGCATCTCGCAATGCCACCTGTACTGCAATGTGAAATTGCTTCACGAGTTAAACTACCATTTTGTTAATTATTTTCCCAGTGCTGTCCACTTCTATGGAGTTCTCTGGGTACAAGATAAGAAGCTCCTGTACACCAAAGATGTGTGCAGAATGTGGCTTGCATACTTCTGACAGTCAATTACCGAAATACTCTCCCTGGCCTGATGCTCTAAGATATCTTATTTGAAGGAAAGCACTGTTTAAATAGGTAGCGTAAGAAAGGATTTGCTTTCTGCTCCAGTCCATTTTTGTTTTGTTGAAGTTTCCTGAGGATCAGGAAGAATTATCCTCAGGAGCAAGAATCTGAAGGACATGAACTGAATAAATCCCATTTCTGGAATAGGCAACTGTATTAATTGGCTCTGGTGTCAAAATATTTCACTGGAAGTCACATGTCTATTAAAGTCTCATCCTGCCTTATTTGGTTATGACTGTGCTGCAGGAGGATAATGAGAAGCAATATTAGCTGTTCACAATTAATGGGGCAATTGTTGAGACCACATGTTCAATAACTCCTACCAAGGTGACATCTTAGACATTGGAGCACTAAACTATATTATGTGCTTGAGCGATCAAGGCTGGAGTTTATGGCTTATGCTCATTCAGTTGCTTGAGTGCTTAAGAGGAGAATAGTGGAAAACCTTTATCTTATGCACAGGTTTCTGAGCTGCTTGGCACATACTACTCTCATACCTTTCTTCTAGATGGTGTCAGATGGTCAAAATGAATTTCCCTCATCGTTCAAGAACATGCCTATTCTAAATCAGACAAAGCTAAACTTTGAAATGTAGTGCTGAAAAACACCTGGTCAGCTAATCTGAAATCTCAGATAAAATGAGACCTAACCAATGGAGAAGACAAAATTCTCAGAGTTAATTGTGTGTGTCTGTAGATGTCCAACATGGTGGAATGGTAATCCTTTAGGTCCTTCTGCAAGCCAAAACTACTAGTATTGTAGATTATAATTCCACTAAAGTTAATGAAGCATATTTAGGAGAATAGTTCATTCCAAAGTTAATAACCTATTGAAAGCATGCACACAAGAAATACTGATTTGAAGAACAGAAATTCAAAGGTCAAGAACATGCAGAAAAAAGTAGTGACCCACATTCATCATTAGGGTTGATATCTGCATAGAGTCATACCAGTTCTCTTTAAGTAGACAGCAGTAAATTATGATCTCAGGATAGCTTTACATCTTGTGCTATTTCTTTACAAACGACAATCAATATTTGCTTAGAAATGACACTCAGAATTTGTCACTCGGCTGCATTCCTAGGCATCTGCCTATTAATAATATAATTTTGTTTTTCTTATGCATCACTCTCAGTCTTATTTAATGCACAGTCTGTCTGCAGAAACAAGAAGTTGCGGTGAGGTCCAGCCCAGGAGAAGCTTGAGGTACTGACTCATTCTGAGACACTGAGGGAAAGGTTTGCTTGCAGGTATATCTAGACTGTAACTACACAAGGACACTAAGCTATGAGAAACCCCTAAAAATTAAGCGGCCTTATTTTTATTGAAGATTTGATTGTGCGTTTTGGGTGGCTTAGTTTGACATTGTTTTATACTGGCAGATGGTGAACATGTTTTAAGGTGTGATTTCCCAGAACTTCTCAGAAATTCTAGTGTCAATTTTGAGGTGAGATCCAAAGAGCATTATAGGAGAGACTAATGCCTCCCTTTCACTAGAGGAGTTCAGATCGCTTGTTCAGGTTGTGCAAGGCTTGCTAAATTCCACACACACACCCCAGCTTAACATACATCTCCTACCTCCCATAAAAGTTGGAGGGGACTTTGGCATTGTATGCTCTCAATCTCTCATTAGTGCCACTTCATTTTGCAAAAATAATTAAACTTTCACCTGATATGGAACTGGAACCTGCCAGGAAGTGGGGTAGAGATAATCCCACCATTCAAATGACTAATCTGACCACCAGGTAAAGAATATTTCTCCTGCAGTTTGTCTCAGTGATTAACTCTTTTGGACAAAAGCGTCAGCGTCAACCGAAAGAATTGAGGCAAGCACAATCCAAGCCCCTCAACTGCCTAGAGCTTTTGCTCAGGTAATGTGAGACTCAAATACTCATTCACTTTTTGCCTAAATCATGAAGAAATGTAACCTAAGTGTCTACTGCTTTGGAGAGTTCTTGAAAGCCTGAGCCATATGTGAAAGGGGACACCACTTCCACCAGCTCTGTCAACCTGATCAGCCACAACCTTTTTTTCCTTACAGGTATTCCAAACCAAGGCAATCTGTATTCTAAGGGTGGATTTTTTTTCTGATCTCAGCAAGAACAAAAACATGTTTTTATTTGTATTGATCAGAGTCACTCTTAATATTTCTGGTTTGTTTGGCTACTCAGATAAATCAGTGAGTCATATAGCCCTAGTGCTCTCAATAAACTGATTTCTTGTCTGAAAGTTCTGTGTCTTCTCTGTCCATTCATGGCTCCATAAAATAATGATCCAACTCCAAGTTTTACCTCACATCGACTTTCATGCATAACACCAGGAAAAGGACTTTTTGAGGAATTAGCCTCCCTCTAGAGCTAACAGCTTTCCTCATTGCTAGGACTCCCTGTTCATAAACAACTTACCTCCTCTTGAAATACTGTGCAAACACAGACTTAGAGGAAGTTGAGGTGATAGCATTAATTGTTGATATTTAAAATTAAGGGGAAAAAATAAGGGCACAGTAAGTACACACACAGCTAGTGTCACCCGGGGCAGTGCATGTTCTTACTCATGTGATGCTTCTCTGCCCACAACCTTCTCTCATCCAAATCATGGCTGGAGTCAGCCATGTCATAGTAAGAAGTTCTTCAATGGGAAGCCTGGCTGCCATTGCTAAAGCCAATTGACACAAGGACTCCTGTGGTAGGACAGGAGTGATCACCTTTTGGGTAACCTTTTGTCACATGCTGTGACATGAACAAACTGCCCCAGCTCAGCCTTTTCCCAGTGGGGCACATCTCATGGGTAATTGTGCTGTCAGTCTGCTCCACAGCAGTTGCCAGCCCTCTGCAGACTGAGCTGCCAGGGCTCACTTCTGGAGCTTTTCTTTAAAACAACTCCTTGAATTTCACAGGTGCAAAAGTTTAAGCACTGGAGCACTTCCTACAAAAACGACTTAGAGCCACCATCATTTTGAACTTCTGTGTGCTGAATTTGTTGGAGACTTCTCTCATGAACCAGTTGCTTCATGACATGAAGAGCTGCTTTGTCTGAATGTAAGGAGGACATAACATGCTACTAAACTTTAAAGTTCTATACAAGATGCAGATGAGCCATGAAAACTTAAGGTGGCTCTATTTATCCTCTTAATTCCTCAGTTATCTGAGATGAAAGGTACCAATTAAAGTGAATGCTGTGTCATAGCTAAGTTTTCTTAAGGAAGTACACTACTCAGAATATTAGCCAAGCACCTTTTAGAGTTTTGATTGTTCAGTCACGTCAACAATTAGAAAGCAATGCCTAATAAAACTCAATTAGGTCATCAGTCTCCTTTGTCTAGGAGTATAACAGAACGACTGTTATTCTTTCAGCAGTTTTACTTCACGTTTTGGGACCTGCACTCTTTGTTTCTGCTTTTTGCTTTTCATGAAAATAGTCGTAACTCAATAAATAGATACTGTACCTATTTAACTATTTTTAAATAAAATCCACAGGGGTATTTTCACTTACATTACTAAATTGAGATAAGCTTGGATAAGAAGCTGGATTTTAACTAGATCTCAAAGATGAAAAGATAACTCCCTTGTCTTTACTAAGATCTCAGCTGAGACTACTTACTGTTTACCTGTCCTGAGGTGAGAACGTATGACTTCACTCTAGTGAGAAAAGGTCTGAGAGTGCTCCCTTTGACTTCTGTGCCTTTGAAGTAGGCCTGCAATGAGTCAAGGCATATACTGCTCAGAAGAATGAGGAAAGGTATATATTACTCAGAAGGAAGACAGTCCAGTGTCTAGATTCCTATCTGCAAAAAGGAGTGAAGAAGCAAGCAACCAGCAACTCGCTTCCCTCTCATCCCTGATTTTGGCGAAGTCTTTTTACCCAAGTGGGAAGTAGCTGGCTGCCCACCTAGTCTTAATGCTCTTACTCTGCTGCTTCTGCACTGGAGAGTGAGGAAAGTGATGGCCTGCCATGTCGGTTGAATGAATGGATTGCCTCTGAAGGACAACGAAGCTGTCCACATGCTTATGGCAGAACCTACTGTTAGGCATCACCCTGTGCATCTTGCTCCGCGTTACAATCCCTACTCTCTTCTCTCAGGAGATTCTTCATTACCTACTGCTTAGTCATAGCTTTACCCTGAAGTCTTTTCAAAATTTATTCCAAGAGATTAAACATGGAAGATTCTGGATACATTTGGTAGAATCTGGTGGGTGCCCACCTTTTTTTTGTATCATAATACTGTACCCAGTGTTTTCCACAGTGTAGGTCTAATATTCAACATGGAAATCCTATGTGGGAAACTTGCAGAATGGAACTGTCTGTCAGAGAAAATGAGTTTTCATTGACCTCAGGAGAAGTTGCAAATGCTCACCTGTTTTGGAAATCGGGCTACTGTCATGGAATCCTGCGCAAATAGAAACACCTAGAAGTTTTGGAAGTTGTGGCTTTTAGACATTACACTGTTTTATTTACTGGTTAGGAGAAATACTGCTAGGCACAGATTAAAACCACACAAAAAACTCAGCATATCCTTCCTTCTCCCCATGTCAATCCAACAACTGTGCAGTCCATTTTAAGGCCCAGCATACGGTGAGTTTGCATAAAACAAATTATAAACACTTCAGAGAAGCGTGACACAATGCACTCTCAGTGGAAGTGCTGGTGGCACATTCGTGCTGAAGCTTTCCATGCAAAATGTCATTTTGGTTTCCCGGGTGCAATACCAATACAAAGAGAGTAAGGAGAAGAAAACAAAATGAAAGTAAGTCAAAGTAAAAATCAGCACATGATTTACATGGTTTAGCAAAATATGGCTCCTATCAGAGGCTGACTGGCTACAGTTTAAAATAACCTATTTAAGAATCAGAGGCAATTTATCAGTCCTTAAAAAAACAAGTGCTAAATTATTAGGAGTAAAACAAACTAGGTCTACCCAGGGCTTTAATTCTATGTCTGGCCTGTTAGCAGGAAATTCTCCTATTCATGCAGTAATGTGCCAATGATTTTAAAATGTTGCAGGGGAAAACACAGTAAAATTTTAAAATGCATATGAAAGAATAAAAAAAAACATTAAAATAGAAATATGTCTACCATTTTTTAGGTGTTTCAGTTAATCTATACAATATGGTCGAGATACCAGCCTGGTCTCTGTTCCCCCTGGACATGATCCCTGCCCTCGGTGGCTCTCAGCCTGGCCCCGTCACGCTGCAGGGCGCTGGAGGGAAGATGGAGCAGAAGGGGAAAGAGAGCAGAGCAGCGCAAGGCATACAGCACAACCTTCGCTCTGTCAGCATGTCAAGCACAGGTTGTTAAGAAGAGGAAATGTTCTCTATCAGAATATAAGGGCCCAATTTCTCTGTACAACAAGCGCATCTATGTCATACACAGTCTCAGTTACGGTCCTGACTATATGCAAGACTGATCTTATTATTCTGGGATCTCTCATTTGTCATCATTACAGTCGGGTTCCTGCAGCTCCTTAAGGAACATACTCATATTTCTGATTAACAAATGCTTCGACTTGCCTATTTAATCTATTATTTTGCCTATCTAACCTATCTAATTTCAGGCTTGTCTCTCTATCAGCATTATTTATATAGCATAAAATTAGCTGCAGTAGCTCACATTCCTTTGGCAAAAGGAAGTAGATCTGCCTGGAAAACTGCAAGGTTGCATCTGGAGTTTGGCTGGTGCAATACATTTACAAGCATCAAAGTTCACCCCAGCCCTTTAATGCAATGTCATACTTTCTTGACAGGTGATCTTCTTTCACACCTGGCCTATGCAGAACACAAGCTCCAACGCCAATAATTGGTGGAAATTTGTGTAACTAACAGTTCCTGTTTATCAGGCGGCCATGGAATCAATACGCAGGATCAAGTATTGCATTTTCTCAAGTCGTGCACTTTTTATTTTGTCTCAGCAAATCCCATATGGCTGAGGCATTTTTATAAGAATGCGAGCAATTTTGAGCTCTGTGGAAAATGCTGAGTGCTGTCGGATGCAGGGAGAGAAGAAAAAAAATACATTCCTTTGAACACACTAATACAGAAGGCAATTAAGGAATACAACAATAATGAGCAATCATTCTCTCTCATAATATATGTCGCGCTTTAAAGAGCAGGTGAGGACTCCCTGAAAACAATAACAAGTAACATAATGAAGTCTTGTCCACACAGGAATGTTACTTCAAGTATTTTAGATGAGCTGGCTTGAGTGCATTCGCAAAGATTGTTTTAAAGTGACTGGGCTTTCTTTTCACATGAATGAAACCCAGGCTTACCAGCCCACGGCCTTCAGCTATGAGCTGCATCAAGCTCATGAGAGGATTCTGTCCATTTTTGAATGACTTTCCCTCATTGTATGATGTGATAAGGTTTATTTGCTGTCTGGCCCCTGAGTGCCTTCTTCTGTTACAAGATCATCTGGATTAGGTATGTTATCACTGTCGCTGAACACTGATGGCTTCCTTTGCAATTCCAGTGCGTGTCCCCCGCTAGATTCACACAAAAGAGCAGTGCCTCTTTTCCTGCCCTGGTATTGTCTCATGGGTTGTGTGTGGCACATCCAGCCGCAACACTGCCTCGAATATTAGGATTTGTGAGTGTTGGCCAAACTGAATGCAAGAGAAAGACATTCCTGAGAAATGGACCACCATAAAGCAAAATAATGCTGGCTGGTCTACAAGAGCACAAGGGATGTGAACAGGACCTCCAGGACTTCTAACTGTCCAGAATAGGATGAGCTGTGAAAAATTTATTCATGGGAAGTCACCGCTGAACCCCAGTATTGTAACGTACACAGGTGATTTACCAGAGTTGTCAAATGATGTCACTTCAAATACGGAGTTGTAGAGGTAATTTTTTTTTTCAAACCACTAAACTGAAATGCAAAGACTGAGGTTACAAAAATGCTGTTTGAAATCCAGATAGACAATCAGCTTGAAAATGCTGCAGAGGGAAATATTCCTATCATGTCCTGTATTATATTGTAGCTCTGCATCTCTAAACCAGGTAGTATCTGGATGCCATCACTGGCGGTGGAAATGAGCTGTATGAACCATGAGCCTCTTTCCATCCGTTTGGCACTGCCTTCCCTAATGTGGTCATTGTGGTACTCAATCTTCTGTCCCCACCTCGCTCTGCTTGACTACGCATCTGGGCTCGCTACTACTCTCCCTGCCACTCATGTAACGTGGCAGCACCGCATGAGTTAAAGGGAATACAGATTGCAGGGCAGGCATATTTATTGCAACAGTGGATGCAGAAAAAAAGCAATAGCAAATATACTTCGGCTCATAGTTTGTGCAGCACTCTTTAGCTCCTTTCACATTTTATAAGACAAATTACCAAAATTAAACATTTCAAAATGCTGAGATTATAAGACACTTATCACCAAATCTTTAGCAATATAAAATTCTTGGATTCAGGCCAATTGCTCTAAAGTCTGTTACCTTCTAGTGCACATGATGCTGACCTGTGTGCGTTACAGGAGATCTTAAGGCAAAGACTGCACCCCATTTTACTATGCACAGAGCAAAGAAATGCAGCCTTCTTGATTGCTTATCTGCATGGTGTCTCTCACTTCTGCAACTGAATATATTTCAGTACCCTTCTATGCAATGCTGCATATCTTTCTGATTTATCCATTGCCTTTTTCGGTAAGACTTTTTCTCATTCCTTTGAAACACACTTCAAGGTAACATTAATACAGGGATGCACGTAGAACTGCAAACTTGAATCCTGTTACTATTCACGTCTCATTAGCCCAGCATCTTCTTCCCTGCTTCCCATTCCAACACCAGCACAGGATTTCTATGGAAAGGAGATGTAGAGTGGGAGGCATCTTATTTTATTACACACTACTGGGTTCCCTGGGAACATCCATTTCCTAGGGAAGCCCAGACTGGAAAAACAGATGGGAATGACATTCCAAAATTGAGAAAAAAATGAAACCTATTACCATTGGTCCTGAGTTCAGTGCAGAAATGACAAATATTTGCAATTTGTCTCTGGCAACTGAGGCACCATTATGATGAGGAACATGAGCCTTGCAAGCTGCTTGATGCATAAAAAAGGTTTCAAAAAAGAAAAGAAGGATAGGAAGGAGAAGTCCAAGGATTCTGTGAATCGATTTCAGCACAGGAGCCAGAAGGCAAAAAAAAACCTGGAAGGATGCTTGTGACAACTTGTGTTAACTTTCACATGAGTGTCTCGATTCAGAGGAGTTTGGGACAAGGAAAACAACATACAGGAAGATTTGCTGTAAATTGTACTGAAGGAAACAGACCTCTGAAGAATATTAGAATGTTATACCACTACCTCAAGTGCACCCTGAGGTTAACAAGAGTAGTGGTCGCTTCCCGGAGGTCCCCACTACACCCTTTCCAGAAAACAGGAGTGATTTCTGCTTTCATTTGCAAAGATAGGTGCACTTAGCAGATAAGGTGCGCTGTACCAGAGTTATGCTGAGTAAGTAAAAATTATCATGAAAACATTGGCAGAGGCATGCCACTAAAGTTCTCATTTTTGCCTAATAACACAAAAACATTAACAAAGATGCATCTCTTTCATGTCTTTGGTTATAATACATTCATTTTTCACCACTATATTCTCTCATTTAAGAAAGAGCAGGACAAATCCCTCATCCTGTTTCCCTGAGCAGCACGGACACCTCCTCCTCTCATGGATTTTGAACAAGACATGGTGAACATCTGCCCCTTGCAGCAAATATTGATCAGAACGTTTGTAAGGCTCCTCCACCTGCCCTTCAATTTCCCAACAAAGCCCTTCATTATTATTCTACAGTTACTCAGAACAGTCATAGAGTTCCTTTCTCCAACACATTTGCCCAGTAAAAGGCATCATTAGCAAGAGAAGCAGAAAGATGTCTGGATCTCCCAGAGTGACAAAAGGAATGGACACATCATTAACATCCATTGCAGTCTGGGGAGCAATTCTTATTTTTGTTGCAGTAAATAAGGCTGAATTTCTAAAAAACCTGTCGCCAACTATTGTGTATCATTCTGCATTAATATCTGTGAACTTTGTATAGTAATCAATGAGGTTTTGCAAAAGCTTGAAAAAATACCTTGTTTTTCTATTTATGAAACCTGACTTTCAGTCTGAAATATAGGCACACACATCCAGCCACTGCTTCCAGCACAACTCAGGATCATGAACTTTCCAAATCTTGAAGTATTTTTTCAGTACCAGCATACGGAAACACACACGTAATACGTATTTCCAGTACACACTGGTACACCAGCATCAATCCAGTGAGCAGAAAGCCAACTGGATTGCTGGCAAGCAGTGAGGCCCTAATGGTTACACATTACAAGTGCTGCTGTATTGGGTTTTTGTTGCTGAACATTCAGACTGCAGTCTGTACAGATGCTTTGCAAAATTCCCCATCCTGAAGTCCCAGCAAAATTACTCTTCATCCCAACCAGGCATGGGAATTAATTCAATCTCCACCTCCTCCTTTTCTGCCAGTATCGGTACACCACCATCGTGTCTCTTTCTAATCCCTTCTCAGGACACTCCACTGTCAATCTCTGCCACATTTCCTCCATACAGCTTGGCAGCCATTTGAAATAACACCAGAGGAATCCTGAAGATAGCTTGGTTTCACCCCAAACTGCAGAATCCCTTAGGTTCCTATATTTGTTCTATGAGACAGTGACTGTGGAGCATTGCCCGGGAGAAGACCATCCCAGCACACAGTATGAATCAATGCACAACAGTGCATATGCAACAAATAATGGGGAAATGTGGGCCGAACCACAATAAATAAATCATATGGACACACATTTTTACTCTAGCTAGTACACATTGGTTATTTCCAAGAAAATGTATTCTGAAAGCTTTTCCTTGTAGATATGGAAACAATTTCTTAGAAACAGTCCTGCTCAATTATCAGACCTATTCAAAACAAATGAAAACCAAACATTTCCAAAAGCAAATAAGGTGTCAAAACGTGGCTATGTAAGACTAATCTAATGAAAACAACTACAGTTACTTAAAAACAGGAAAATAATTAATTTAAGGACATCTTAAATCTTACAATGGCCACATAATGGCCTAGTGAATTATTCTTACCACATTAAAGGAGGGGTGGAAGCAGGGCTATGGGTAACCTTCAGTAACATCAGCCAAAGTAATCTTCAGCCATGTTGATTTTTTTCTGCGTTATTGGATGCTGCTGAAATTTGTGTTTATGCAGGGCTCAGCAACGGGATACAAACAGACTCTTACTAAGGGAAAGACTCCGCAATACTGGATTAAAAGAAATCACAGAATTGACTTAATAAACAGCCTCAACTCTGACCAAGAATTGCAGCTTTTAGATATATTATTTTTAATCTTTCTTTCCGAGTCAGAGTACTTGCTTTTATTCAACAGGAAATGTTGCCAGGTGGAAGGCGTGTCAACAATTATATTACTTATGTAAGTTACTTACATAATGGGTACTTCTGGAACCTAATGGTTTATATATAGGTTGGTAGGAAAATGTGAAAACTATAAACTTTTTGAGAAATATATATTTTTTTATATGTATATTCACCTGAATTTGATTAATATGTAGCTATATATATGAAGTATATGTTCGTTGAATATATACGTGGAGAAACATGGAATTTCTCACATATATAGGTGTTTATATTCCATTGTATGTTTTGTTTTCAAAAGACCATTGCATTTGTGTTCACATGTCAAGACCACTACTGAAAACAGCATTTATTTTTATGCAGACGTGGGTCTTGCCTACAGCCAGAAGTGGTAAAGTTAATTCATCGAGCTTTCCTGTTGTGGATATACGTATAAATATGCACAAGGTAATGTTAACTTGTTTTAGGAAGGAGAATAAACTATGCCAACACAAGGCACTTTACTGCTAGTGGAACGGGCATACTGTACAAGGCTGTACTAGTATAACACTTCAATGTGAGACACAAAAGTAAAGAAGAAAAACATCATGCCACTAAACGAAATAGTTACGCCAGTGCATTCTGTGATGAACACCTTTCTGTCCTATCGATTGCTGAAATAAGTAAAATTCTCAGGTGGGTATTGTCATAGCAAAAGTTGTAATAGCTTGTGCACTGGAGATAACTGATAATTAAACACCCAGGATGAGGCTGCCTGTTTGGAGAGCTAAGGATGCTGGTGCAGGAGAGCCACTGGAGAGCTATAATGGCGGTGAGTAAAAGCACTCTTTTTGTCTGTTAGCTGAGGTGATGAGGTCCTTTTTGTGGCATGGGGATTACAGGAAAAAGGAAGGGAGAGTTACGGGTTCAGTTTTAGCAGGGTGGCCCAGGGTGTCTGTGGTAGAAAGAGGAGACAGAAGCAATGTGGTTTGTGTGAGCTTCTGACAATACAAAGACCAAGAAAAAAAGAGCCCTTTTGGCAGGGAGTGATCCTCTCCTTGAGAATTTGCCGGAAGTTGCTTCTGTCAAAATTACTTACAGCCCCTATGCAGGAAAACAGAATTTGCCTGGATTTTGTAAGTGAAAAGACCAAGAAAACACCTTTTTCTGTGCCTTTGGTTTCTGTGTCAAATAGGGAATGGACCTGGAAAATCCTAATAATAATAAAAATCTGTTCAGCAATGGAGCAGCACCATGTGAGTGCCTGCTGCCATGGGACAGCCGTGCCCCGGCACCGAGAGGCGCCGGGCAGGTGAGGGAGGCTTCGGCCACCAAAGCTGGGCCTGGCGCGACAGCAGCACAGCGGCCCGGGAACCGGCGGGACGTGGAGGGGGTCTCCAAATTTTGCAACTTCAGAAACAGATGTCCTCGTTAGCAAAGCAGTCCTGTCACACCAGGTCCTCGCGGTTGGAGCCTGTGAGGGTGGAGGGAAAAAAAGGGATAAAAAAGGGAAGGGAAGGATAAGGGGGGAAGTGGCGCGGGAGTCGCCTCCCGGAGGACGGGGCTGGCAAGCTGGGGCGATGGCAGGAGCCGCCGCCCGCGGGAGGGGGGAACCGGG
>NW_009191850.1:0-14688 GCF_000690835.1 Fulmarus glacialis
AGTCCAGGCAGACCACATCCACAGCCTCAGTAAAGCAAGCCAAATTCTTTCTTGCCCTTCTAACATACAATCCTCACACACATGAATGCAGTTACTATTTTGCAGGGGGAAAACCTTCAGAAATTATTGATTTTATTAAACATTCTGCCATAGACTATGCATTTGGGTTCAGTAGAGGGTTCGGCCCCGATGATGGAAAAGTAAAGAAACAAAGACCTCAAAACAAATGGGTAGTATTGCTCAGACTAACTCAGTCTTTAGAAGTACGTTTCTTTCATTTTCCTCAGCAGCTCCTCTACATGGGAGCAGCAGAAGAGAGAAGATTGAAAGTGTCTTCCATCGCACTGAATAAATTTAGATTTCCTTGAATCAAGGGACTGGTTAGACATTTTGGGTTACAAGTGCTTCTGTTGAGTCTGAATAGGAAAACAGACAGCCAGCTGCTGCCCTTCGTTCTCTCCTTCCATTGGTTAACATAATTTAAGTGGTAAAATTGAAACATCATGTTTATTTCCATCATTCACACACCTTTTAATTCAAGTTGCTGGTGCAGTATTTAAGATATGCAATGAACTGGTATGCCAGAGAATATAAATCATTGTCAGTCCTTCCATTTGTGAAATTAGAGATGGCTTGTACAGGCCCTTTATTAAATAGTGTTCACCTCAAAGGGAAAAGAATCTCAACTTAAGTTCCTTGGAGGATTTCCTTCTGAAGACTGAAATATTGCAAAATCCAATATAAACCCATCAGTTGAGCACAGTTAAAGAATCTTAGACTCATGTCTGCAGGTCCAGAAGCCAGAAGATCCCCACCACACATTCTACTTAAGTGAAGCAAATCAGTTAGTTTGGCAGTGTCACAGTCAGGACTCCCAAAGCTTTAGCAGACTCTGAAAAAACTCTAAATTATAACAAAATAGATAGAATCTCCAGGACACATTAAAAAAAAAAATCACATTTAAGATAAAAAACCCCAAACACTTAAACATAGCATTTTAGAAGTTTTAAGAGGAATCTAATGGGTTTTTTAGACTATTTCTACATCGACCGAACTTCAACCAAATAGGTATTTTTAAAAAAGAGTCAGAGTTGCCACTATCAGTTTTTGTTCAGCTGCAATGCTGAATTTTTGGATTAAAAAAACTGGCAGGCAATCTGTTTACAGTTCAACACTATGGTATAGGGTCACAAAGTGCTTTTATAAATAGCAGTAATAGCTTATGCTGTTTCTTTTATGAAGAAAGCCAAGAATAGCGACAACCAAAATATACTATGCATTCACAGGAATTCCTCATTCTACAGAAAAAGCTGCAACCCAGTAAAGTTTCATGTGGAATAAGTATACTTTGGCAAGCCATGATGTGCAGTTTTCTTCAGCCAAAAGGCATTTACTTGAACTATGCTTCACTTCCCCAGTTTTATAAAACTGGGGATGGGGATTCCTTTTACTGTGCACACGGTGTAGATATGAAACTTTGTGGAATGGATCCTCACCCCAGACATTTTACTTTGTTGGGCTAAAATGGGCACTCAGGTGCCCATAAGACAAAGATACTGCAGAAACTGTATTAGAAGTATATGCGAAACAAGTATATGCACTGGAGGTGAGAATGGCACTGAATTAATTATTTGTTTAACTATGTTGGTTTTCCCAGTATCTTCCTGACAGAAGTGTTAGTTCAGTGTCATTTACATTCAATATTATAATAAGAAAAACTTTCAATATAAGCCCTTCATTAGTGGTCATAAAACACTGAATAACTGATACAGATTAAGTTCTCAACAGGGAAACCACAGCAGTCATCTTACAAAATAGTTTGAGAAGCCTCTATAGTCTCTGCAAATGTCATAAAAATTAATTTCTTCCTAACGCTAACTTCAATATGCTTTTTCTAAAAGAAGATCATTATCACTTAACTTCTTAAACCTTGAGAACTAAGGCACAGAGAGGGAAGGGATTTGCAAAAGCCAGCCAACCAGCCAAATTCAGGGAAGAATGAGATCTCCCAAGGCCCAGCCTACTACTTTTGACCATTAAAGAAAGGTTTTAATAGACATCACTTTTTCAGGGGGGAAAAAAAAAAACCAAACTCTTGCTGCATTTTTCTTCCTGCCCAGAGCAAAATGCAAATGCAAGCAAGAGGTAAGTGCCCACCTTTATATGGCTGATCTTATTTCACTGACTGTAACCATCAAAATTAAGAGCTCTGTTTCCCCAATAGCTGTAGTTCCGAAAGAGGATGCTACTTTTCAAAGATAACCAGACTGCCAATAATTTGCTAAAAGAATTTAAGTGAGGCATTTAAAACAAATAAAAGCTAGAGTGGTCACTATTAAAATGTCAGAACTCTGTGGTAAATGCTGAAACTATTGACGTTTTAAATGTCAACTATTTTATATTTCCAACACTATAGCAGAAGCCCTTTATCATTTAAAAGGCACTGTCCGTTTTTTTTAAACTTCCTATTTGTGGAATTTCTTTTTCATTTTCATCAGTTCATTCAAGACAACATTATGTACAATTTAATTAAAGCACGTATGTCCCAAACGTAGATTATTTCATTTCCCCTTTTATGGCAGCCACACCAAATCAAGGCAAAGCCCTTCTGGTACCTTTTATTACAGTGTCATCACTTGTCTTCCTTCTGTCTAGAGCACATCATTTCTAAAGTGCAGAATTACAACTGTGCATGACTAATACCAAGCTGGTAGTAGTCTCACCACCATCAACTCCCTGGTGCAGTGGTATTTCCAAGAGGATTCATTCCAAACTCAGCCTCTGTTCTCCTTCAGTTCATTTCAATGGAAGAAGCAGGACATTACTGACCATGCTTGAAAACTGCACCAGTCTAAAGTGATTTGGGAAATACCAACACACAGCTCTTGGAAATACTACACAAATTAATTCTTACGGTCATACAGGCTCCAATGCTGAGAACTGTTCTGCACAAGCAGCTTTCCTTGCATACATTCCATGGAATAGAAGGAAGTCCATAGGCCTCCAAGGAGAAGACTGCTCAAACTACCCATAACATTAGCCAAAATTAGTGATTTTTGCTTATCTTAAAAACAAACAAACAAACAAAAAAATCAAAAACACTTCATATGTGAAGGTAACGTAGTTTTCTGAGAGTTCAGAAGTGCCGTTACCACAGATCTGCAGTCTCACAAAACTCAGTGACAGCCGACTGGATTAAAGCTCTTCCTCTCTCTCCCCACTCTGCTTCTAGCTAACAGCCCTTGCTCAACACCTGCTTACAAAAGAATAGAACAAGGCATGTGTTTGGCAATCAGACACATTGGAGCTATATGCTTACAAGCACTGCTTGAAAGAAGTGCTTCCTACACAAATGAAAATAAATCTTCCAGGAGTAAGAATGTGAAGCCCAACACATATTGGGTAAACACTGCTAAACAGAGGCACTGGAAGATTTTTCCTGTTTCACATTAATCCTCAGCATCAGGTTCATTTCTTAGCTTCCCCCATTTCTGCACTGTAACAAACAATGCCGTAAATTTTATTTCCAGGAGTGACTAACATCATTAGATGAGCAGCTTTAAGATCATCCTCAGATGCAGTGCCTTGGTGTGAGGTTAAGTTATAGGTAAATGCTATACACTACATTCCCTCTCTCCAGTGCCACTTCCAAACTCTCTCCGTCATTTTCATTGTTCTGACAACTCCCCCACTGCCTCAATCTTTACCTTCATTTCTGTAATGCTTAATTCAAATCTCTAGACAGTAATTAGTGTTTGCTTCTGCCTACAAAGCTGACATTTCAATCGCCTTTAAACTCAGATTATAACAAAACTAAGCTGGAGAATAATGGAGAAAATAGCACTGTTTAAAACAAATAAGGTCCAGATTATGTTTTAGATGCAAATGTAGAAGGATTTCCTGGTAACAACGGACAAAAACGTTAGAACGGACAGTTAAAAATGCACACGGTACATTTGCTTGCTTTAATTCCAAGGAGCTATATATTTGGGCATCAAAAACTAGGTAAACATAGAAACTTACTTCCCTCAGTACAGAAGAAATATGATGGTTTCTGCATGTCATTGAGTTATTCAAAAAGGGATTCCAACTTTCTTCCCAATACCCACCTATGTCAACCATAATGCAAAGAAAGTACAGATACCAAGTCACAGAAGTTTTACTATACTACTTTAAATGATGCTTTTCCACTGCTCAGACCCCATGCTTTCAGGCCCACATTTAGACGAAAAATTAATCACATTCCTGATCATTTCAGAGTTAACTTACTCAAGCAGTTAATAAAATATTGAGCAGAAATACTGGATTTTGAAGCTTGGATCGCAGTTACACATAGTATACAATCTTCCTTTTGGTACTCCAGCTCTTTTCCTGTGTCTGTTTGTCAAGTACATTCAGAGTTGGATACTAAGACATTGTTCTCAGGAACAGTCTTTCTGGCCTTCCTTCCCCTGAGCTTCACCCACCTTTTCTCTCATGACTGATACAGGTTTAGGGCAAGAACTTACCATGTTTTCGTAAAGACTAAATGGGGGCCTCCTCTGCCAGTTCAGTAAGATAAACTGGCACTTCTCTCCTGCTACTAGTCATAAAGCAGAAGCAAAAAACTCGTTCTGCTGAAATACTGAAATCCAGGTATGTGAACTGGACAAAGGCTCTGGAATGAACAGGGCTCGTTATCTCTGAATCCTTGTTTAGTCTTCATAACCCACATTGTCAACTACCTTAGAATATATTAAAAAGTATGTCAGTAATTGTAGTTGGTCACTGCTAAAAAACCAGATAATATCATTTCCTACTGACTGTGTTTCCTTTGTTTTTAGCTCTGATCTCTGTAATCTTCAAAGTGTGGGGCTTTGTATTCTAAAATTATTTAAACAGCTTAAAGGTTGGCATTTCTTAAGAACTCTGCTCCTGCAACAGGAGAAACTTTGTAGTGGCTTTGCTGCAGTTCAATAAGTGCTTCTGTTATCAGCCGTCTTTCATGGAGGATGTTTTATAAGAATATAAATATTTCCATTGAGCTGAACATGGAGTGCTCCACTTCTGTATACCACCACCTAGCTTTTACCTATAGTAGCAGTGCACAGACTGTGTGCTGCTTTTCAAATTCAAGCTGCTGACTAGCTGCAGGAACCTGAGGATTTATTAGTTCATTGACACTTCAAGGCCTTCCCAAAGGTAGAACTCGAATCCCATCCTTGATTTTTGAGGCCCAGAGAGCAGAGTCTACATTACTATGGAGGACTACCGTGACTAAGTGCAAAACAGATTAGTATGTATTGATAACCGTGAATGAAAACCTCCGAGTTTAGCAATCCACTGTACATTTCCTGTACACTTTCATATACACAGCATGTGAATTCTGTTATTTTCTGGGGCACATGCTCATTTCCAGACTTTTGTAAATCACGCTGCATTGTATTCAAACTGTGGAAGGCCATGAGTTATGCTTAAAATGTAATACTTCTCAGAGCTGAGGGATCTAAAGCTGGGATAAGGAAAACTAGTCTTTTTGTCACCTGAAACAGACCTGTTCGGTTTCAGCAGACAGAATTCAAAAGACCATAGAATCACAGAAAGGTTGAAGGGACCTTTAAAGGCCATCTAGTCCAACCCCCCTGCCGTGGGCAGGGACATCTTCAACTAGATGAGGTTGCTCAGGGCCCTGTCCAACCTGACCTTGAATGTTTCCAGCTACAACCTCTCCAGGCAACCTGTACAGTCCTTTTTATGCAAGTCACAAGGCACTTAATACTTCTCCCCTGTGACAAGTAGCAATGGTTAATGCCTGAACAGCTTTGTCTAGGAAGGCAACACAAGTATAGATCTTCTATCTTTTGATAAATCTCTAAGGAAATACCCTTGAACCTCTTTGAGGCTAACTGGTTCCCATTACAGAGAAATGTACAGACAGGGGCAGGATTCTGTGACTATTTTGCATGTTCCTTTTGACAAAATTTAAGTTTTACTTAACTAGCAGAATCTCAGTAACAACTACTTTTTTTTTTTTTTTCTTTTTTTTTTTAAAGTCAAGCAAGGGAACAGCATGCATGCCTTCAGTATTCAGGGAGCTGTATTGCCGATTTGCAACAGAATCGGCCATCTCAATTGCCGCCACCTCTGGTTATCATGAAATGCTGCAGTTTCAAATTAATACAACACAAATCTCAAATGGAGACCAAACATGCACAGCCTGACCACATTTGGTACTGGATATGACAAGGTTTGAAGTGAGTGAAAGGGTATATTCTCAAGCTTACAGTGCTGGACTGGCACCACAGCTGGGAAAAACTTTCAGACCTCATGTCACCATCTCCCCCTGTGACCTTGAAATGACTATAAAAGGCGAGATTTCCAGTAGGCTAGCTTCCATATAGAAGATTCCATTGTAGGAGGACAGATTTTCAAGAGATCTTGAACATGATTAGATGCTGGCTCCAAACCTCTGGTTGTTGATCTGCATGCATAAAATTAAAATTTCATCTCCCTGCCAGGTCTGGTCTGTCATAATGCTTCATGCTGTAAACTTCAGAGGCTCTCATTACGCATTTGTAGCTTTGCATAGCACAATGGAACTAAAATTTATTAGGGCCTCTAAGCCATAATACACAGAAAACTAAGTAAGATTCTAAATAAACTCCCTTTCCACTCTTCAAGTGGCTCTTTTACTTCACTCACTGACAATACAAGCCCAGGAGAGAGGTAACAGACAAAGGAGAACAAACACACAAAAATATTTGTCTTACTCTTTCAAAGCAGTAACCAATGTCCCACTGTTTTCATAATCTTTGCTATGTCAAAGGCCACTTATGTTTAACTAATTAAAAATAAAGCCAAGAAAGAACAAACCAGCAGGGTAAAAGAAAATGAGAAAAATAAAATAGATGGGGAAGTACAAACAAAATGGAGTAAATGTGAAAAAGGAAAGGGCTAGCATGACTCAACAGTACCACTCCCAGGTGGTCTAAAGAGACATTTTTGGATAGAAACATATGAATGAAATCACGTTAAACAAATATTACCCTTGACATTTTTCACTCATTTTACACCTTTTTCCTGGAATTTTCCACAGCAGCTACACTTCAGTCTGCAGCCAAAGTCTATCAGCAATTTGAAAAAAAAAATTGAATTTTTTTAGTAGTAAAATATACTCCTGTTGAGAGTAAACTGCCCGATCTATTGTTTTTAGTAATGTCATTTCTAAGTAACTGCCATTTCTACATGTCCGCATATGAATTTGAAACAAACATTTAAAAGAAAACCTTAGAAAAGAATTTAAAGTTTGGGAGATGTTTAAAGAACCACCAAATCCTTAGCTGGATCATGATCAATATTAGATAATCTATTACTGCCAACAAAAACTATTGATACCACTTAAGAAGAGAGAGCAGAAAAGGTGAGAGATGCATTCATTCCAATAGAAAACAAACTGCCTTTCAACTGAAACGTTGACAGAGTGGCCGAAACAGTAAGTAGTGTAATAGACCAATGCATAGTAGCCTGATATGGTAATACGCAAAAAAAAAGCTAATACTATTTGAAAAACCTCACTGTAGCAAAACATAGCAGCACTCCTCCCAATTCAAGATACCCCAGCAGTCTGACCAATGGCAAAAATCCCGGGAGACATCACATAAGCAGTTATGGGATTTGTTTCTTCCCACTAACCCCTATCATCTACTAGTTTCTTTTTGCTGTAAGAGTATTTGTATTTTCTTGTATCCATCTTATTCACATGTCCCTGAGCATACTGCAATTCAGAGGAATACCTACCTCTAAAGCAAACAACCTTCTACACCTCATTGCATTGAGTTCCACAGATCGGGAGTTAAAATGTTTGTTTGTATAGAGAACACAAGTAACACCCTTTTGAGGCTTGTAGCTATGCCTTCTTAGTATAGTTGCATTCATAATAAGGATAACCTCATTCAATGCCTTAGAACAAATGAAAAAACTATTCTGTAAGCATCTCCGTCAGTACACAGTGGGGAATCTAGGCCACGTTCCAGGATTTGTTATTTCTGTAAAGCAGGCTTGCAGGTCATTGTCTCACGCATCCTTCACAGATTGCAGCCCTCCAAAAATTTGATTTTTGTTTAACTCTGATGACTTTAGTGATCTGGTGTCAAAGGTGTTCCTAGAAAAATACGGAATGGAAAACTACGGCAGCAGTGAAATGCAGGGGTGGGAACTTGCAGCCTGCGGCGGGGTGGGGCCATGGCAACATTTCACAAGCTAGTTTTCTAAACTATTGAAGTTACCACATCAACACAACAGGAATTTATGAAAAATGAATCCAAGCCACTACAAGATGCTTCTGTGATACTTCTGATGACTCCAGAAATTACTTTAAAGCACCAAGGATAGCACAGCATAATACAGACTAACTCCTTAATATAAGTTTTTCATGGCACACAGGTTGTTTTTGAAGCCACATAACTTAATATTTGAAATGAGCTTATCAGGAATCGTTGTGCCATAACAAATGACACATGAAGGTTGACTCTGAGCTCAACTATTCAAATATAGTGCAAGTTACAAACACCAATATTAGCTAAAGAGAAAGGCCTACTGACACAAGCCACAAGCTTGTGGATTGTCAACAAACAGAACACATGGGGGCACCAGATGACCCAAGTGTTCAATCTGATACTTGGAGAAAATGCTTTCCTCAAAAGAGGTTCTTTCAGTAGGAGGCCTTGAACCTCACCAACACCCCCGCTGAGCAAGCAGGAAAATTAACACAGAAGTTCCACTGTCTCCCACACATCTGACTTCACACTTCTGTCTAACTGCCACTTCTGTCCTATCTCTTCACTCAATCTTCAGTCCAACTACACCATACAAAAACAACTCCAGAGGAGGATACAGCTTATCCCGCTCTAGAGAGTTACCAAAAAAACACCGAATGAAGAAACAGATCGCAGCTCAACACAACACCTGTCATGTGCAAGCTCAAAGCATTCATCCATGAATGATCATAGCCAGTATCACAGCTTTAATGCTTTCACTTTTGGTTGTTTAATTTTTCCTTTACTGAATACTAGTCAACTTACTCATAAACCAGCATGAAATATCTTCAGCTATGGAGTCTCAATTCTCAAGATCTTAGACCACATTTAAGGGTTCTGCATAACAGTTACACCTTGTTCTTTCTAGGGGATTTTATTTCTTCAAAAACTAACTTACCACTGCCTTGCTCTCACAGAGCTGTGAACAGTTTGGAGGAGAGAGAGAGACTCTAGATTGCCACCAACAGATCAGAAAGGAGTAGAATCGGATTTTTACAAGCACTGGTCTTGCATGTCTCCCCAGGCAAGACTGTCCATAAAGCATTCTAACATCACATTTCAGTAATGACTGATCTCCTAATCACTGTGATACTACTTCCTCCCTAGAGGACCTAGGATCATGTTAGACTGCAGCACCTGACACATGTTCTCCAATTTCATTCTCTTTCTTGAAAGGAAAAATTAAATTATGGGTAACAAGAGAGTATATCAGAGACTGGTTTGATTTCAAGCAATGGGACATCAAGATATAATGAAATGTCACCATGCAACCACATCAAAGTTGCTAGTTTCCCTTCTCCCAAACCAATGACCTGAAATAAATACCCATTTCCCACTGACAGAGAAAACGCCTTGTTTCAGATTTATTTGAAAGCGGCTGTACTTTAAGAAGCTGAAGAAATTTGCAGCATCTTAGTAAAACACCTATAAGACATTATCAAGTTTTACAGGATCCTCAAGACATCTTCGTAAGTACATTTTTTTGTCCAGGGAAACAGTACTGTTATCTTAGCAACTGAGTTGGCTGAAGAGAGTAGAGAGAAACACATTTTTAGTATTAAATGTATGTTTTTTCTCTGAGGCAGCAAAGGTATGAATCTAGTGCCCAATACACAGTGAAACTGGTAAACAATACATGATATAGCAGGGCACAAGATTCAATGACTTTAAACATTCCCTAATGCTATTAAAACAAAGGAAAAAAAGGTGAATTTTTTGATGGCAAAGTCAGTTCAGTTTTCAATTTGTGAAGGTGAGCTTCAAAAGGTCTGGATCTGACTTAACACATAAGCTTGAACTTTTGGCTGCTTATCTGAACAACTAAAAATCTCAGGAGAGCAGGCATTTTCATGAGCTTTCTAATATCTCACAAGGTAGGGCAGGGGTGGTGAAAGAAAAGGAGGAAAAGAAAAAAGGCAACTTCTCTTACAGTATTTTATAGTTATGGATTTCCAAACCTGGATGAAACCTAGAAGAAAAGTAGAACTCTAGAATGTAATATAGTAAAAAAGGAAAAAGAACATTTAAAACTTAAGTTTTGTTAAATGAGGCCTGGCCAGACAATAAGAATTCCTCTAACCAAAAATGCTGCAGTTTCTACAGTTTTGTTCTGCATCCAAAAATTTAAAACTTAAAAAATAAATTTTAAAAGACAGCAGAATTAAAGAAGCCAAAACTAACTCAGAAACTACAGCCAGCAGTAGGGCACTCATTTTACAGTTACTCCTCTCTTTGTTCCAAATCTAGAAAAGCAGTAATTTAAATCCATGTCCAGAGTAAAAATTCTAATGCTAGGTGTTCTGGAATCATTTCTTTAAAACCTTTGCCTCCCTTTATGTTCTTTGGAAAAAGAGCCACGATTAATTTCTATTTTACTTCTGCCTAACTATATAATTAATGAACACAAGCTCTTACAGGGACTCCAAACATTCCCCACTTACAGCAGCATTATTATTTTAGTCTACTTTTACTTACCCATTTACTATGTATATATCTTTGAGGGATGATAAATAATTCCCCTGCTGGTGCCTGTCTGCCGCCAGCATTTCCCCTGCTTCCGCCCACCTGCCGCCAGCATTGCCCCTGCTTCCACCCGCCTGCCGCCGGCACTTCCCTTGCTTCTGCCTGCCGCCAGCATTTCCCCTGGTTGCCCCTGCCCGCCTGCATTTCCCCTGCGTCCGCTTTCCCGCCGGTGGCTAGGGTGCATTCCACCACACATATTCTTCATACATTTCTTGAAGTACCAGTTGAAGTACCTGGCTGGTAATATATTTCTAGGTCATTTCACTTTCAAAACATAGCACCAAACAAGCATTAGTTAAAGCTTCAGAGGTACGTTTTCAGTTAGGAAAATATCAGGAGCCAAGTAAATACTGTTAGCGGAAGAAAAACTGGTTTTGCAGGAATAACCAGAAGACTAAGTAATGAAATGCCAAAGTTAGGAAGCTAAAGTCCTATTAACAGTCAGTACTTTCTAACAAATGAGCCCCTATGTGAGCTGAGGGAGGAATCAGCTCCATTCTGGACCAACACATTGCCATTCTTGAAAAGATCAAGGACAGAGTACCTTCTGACTACAGCGGTAACTGCAATAGGTCAGCTTCAAACCACGTTACCAGATTAGCAATGGAGACAGATTCCAAACTTCTAAGTAATTACTAAGCATGAGACCAATTCTCAAGGCAGTAAAACCAGCACTTTCTTACTTTAAAGGCATAGAATCATAGAATCATTAAGGTTGGAAAAGACCTCTAGGATCATCAAGTCCAACTGTCAACCCAACACCACCATGCCCACTAAACCATGTCCCTAAGCGCCTCATCTACACGTCTTTTAAATACTTCCAGGGATGGTGACTCCACCACTGCCCTGGGCAGCCTGTTCCAAAAAGAAATTTTTCCTGATGCCCAATCTAAACCTCCCTTGGCACAACAAAGCATGTAACACTACAACACAGAATCATAGATTCATAGCATAGTTTGGGTTGGAAGGGATCTTTAAAGGTCATCTAGTCCAACCCCCCTGCCGTGGGCAGGGACATCTTCAACTAGATCAGGTTGCTCAGAGCCCCGTCCAACCTGACCTTGAATGGTTCCAGGGATGGGGCATCTACCACCTCTCTGGGCTACCTGTTCCAGTGTTTCACCAGCCTCATGGTAAAAAATGTCTTCCTTAGATCTAGTCTAAATCTACCCCTTTTTAGTTTAAAACCATTCCCCCTTGTTCTGTCACTAAAAAGTTTTTTTCCCTTCGTTATAAGCCCCCTTTAAGTACTGAAAGGCTGCAATAAGATCCCCCCAAAGCCGCCTTTTCTCCAGGCTAAGTAACCCCAACTCTCTCAGCCTTTCTTCACAGGAGAGGCGTTCCATCCCCCTGATCATTTTCATGGCCCTCCTCTGGACCCGCTCTGACACATCCATGTCTGTCTTGTGCTGAGGGCTCCAGAGCTGGACGCAGCACTGCAGGGGGGGTCTCACCAGAGCAGAGCAGAGGGGCAGAATCACCTCTCGACCTGCTGGCCACACTGCTTTTGATGCAGCCCAGGATACGGTTGGCCTTCTGGGCTGCAAGCGCACATTGCCAGCTCATGTCCAGCAGTGGTCTGCTGATATTCTCTGAACAATTTGGGTGAGTGTAACTGCCCACTATCAGAAAGGTGGTACACTTGTTACTCTTATTTAAGGACAGATATTTACATTGGGAAAGAAAACAAATGATCTGTTGTGTTTGGCGCATGCTGACATTCTCTTTTCTTGATGATATTTACATTTACTAAAAGCAAGAAAAACATACATTGCTTTGCTCCATCTTGTACTTTTGTCCCCTCTTAGAAGATTTTGTAGTTACGCAAAGCCATTACAAGGGGTTTTTCTATAAACCATAATGTTGGCAGAATGTCAATGTCATACTTAAAAGCTTTTAGATCCAGATTTAAAAGCAACTCAAATAGTCAAGAAAATAAGAGCTGAGACTGTCAACAGCACTAACTCCCTATGTAATTTTCTTAGGGCAATAAATTAAATGCTTCAAAAAAGTCAAAAAGACTTATTAGCCAGTGACTTCATAGACAACTAGCTAGGATTTCAGCAGAACTGCTTATATGCCAGAAAAGCTCAGAGAGAATGGGTTTAGAAAAGCCACCATGTTGTAATAAGTAACATACCTGATAACTTAGCATTATTATACTATTAAAACAAGCCAGGCTATCCTAGCAGGGCTCATAATTACAAGCAGGAAATATTTTTAAAAAAAGACATTAAATCCATGCCACTCTTAAGACTTTGTTTCTGCAGTATCAGCTGTAGGTGTTTTATTCAAGCATATGTTTTAGGCTTACCTCGATGACATGCTCATGGTAGGAAGTTCCAATTCTGTCAGGTCATGGGCTGCTCCTTGAAGAGCCTGAAAATTTATCTCAGGGTAGTTTCACCAAGGTGTCAGCAGTAAAACTAAAAAAAATACAAAAAGCAGTTTAAAAGTCTCATTTTTAGGGGACAACAGCCTACATAAAAAGATAACCGTTTCAAATACAATGCCTCCTATGGAATCACAAGAATAAAAAAAATACATGTAACCCTACTATCATAACTTTTGACCATAATTATGTAGAAAGTTAATTCATGTTCTCACAACATGATGTCAAATACATGGGGGAAAACTGTACCAACCCACTAGGAGTACTACACAACCAATATCCTACCATTCAAAGTTTTCAGAATTTGCTTACCCAGGTTCTAATCCCAATTTCTCATCTATTAAATGTAACCTAAACTATATAGGATTTTCTAACTAGAAAGAAATCAGAGTCTTTTTCTATGCGTGGAAGTGGTAAAAGAAAAAAAAAGACAAAATCCGTTCAGTTTCTCTCAAAAATAAAAGGCTCCTCTTGTCTCATTGCAACAGAAGATAATCGAAGTACTCATAAAATAAAATAAAATTTTATACAGTCATGGAATTTTCCAGCTAAAGTTTACAGGTGATTGAGTCAGGACTAGTTCATGACCAAGTATATTAGTAGATCCTAGAGCTACCTTTTAGATTCTGGCTTTTGGCGATAAGCCATCTCTACTTTCACGCACTCCAAAATAACCTAGGCCCTAGATCTGGATGTATTACTTGCTTCTTATGTTTTTCTTCAGAGCTCCAGCTATCAAAAGTGCCACCACATGCACAAGTCTGCTCTTTGTTAATAACAGAACAGAAAATCTTCTATTATGGCACCAAATCTTTGTGCTTGTCATTGTTTGAAACTAACCCCTCACAGTGCCTGCTCCAGAGGAGATGAGAAAATTCAGGCAGACCAAATCTCTGACCCAACTATCATCTCAAACTGTTCCTCAAGCTTTTCTACTGCACCAGTACACCTGCCAGTTTCTGGTCAGTATTTTCGATGAAGCAGACAAGCAGTACCACCTCAAACAAGATTCAGCAACTTAAATGCCCCTTACAAGACAACTACCGATTTAAAATTAAAACCTGTATCTGATGTAGCTGAAGTTATACCTATTAAATGAGGAAAAAGATGGGAACTCCATGATGCATCAGAGTCACGTATCAATTCCGTTTTCTCTACCAGCGTAGCATTTCACCTATGGTGTTGTAACCTGAGGCTGCAATTTATTTACCCTATTTTGAAGTTCAGAGTGTATTTTTCAGTTTCTCTCCAGGCGAGCTCTTCTGTATGAAGTACGAAAAGCGGTTTCTCTTCCCCAGGGTAGCAGTACAGCAGGTACTCTCCCATGCCGTCCTGAGGCACTTCCAGCCAGCGGAGCTGGGTGAGGTGCGCCTAACACCTTAACAGCCCTCACCTGTCACCAAGCTCCCGGGCAGCCACAGAGCTGACCAAGTGTTTCTGATCAGCAGGGGCCGAGTACCGCCGGGCAAGGAAGTTTCA
>NW_009191851.1:0-3794 GCF_000690835.1 Fulmarus glacialis
TCTGTCCCAGCCGGAACCAGGACACTGTTTAGTTTTGTTCCAGTCTAGTCAGGACAACCTGTGCCAGAACAGTGTGCTGGAACCTGTCCCATTCCTTTCTTTTCATATGACTTTAGCTCTGGCTTCACTGGAACCAGAGGGGACTGGTTAGAGTTTGCTGCAACTCAGAAAATCACTGAGTGACTGAAAGCAGTTGTAAAAGCAAAGACCTGTCTGCATGGATGTGAAGAGAGTTCTGGGTTTAAACTATCTCTGTTTCTGTTGCTCACTGTTTTCTATATTTAAAACTTAAATATTCAGGTTGATATTTTAAAGAAACCTTGCTTTTGATTAAAAATTGTGTAATTTTCTTTGGGGAATTCACACTGGGAGTCAGTTTCTGCAGCCTTGAAACTTGCATTGCTTCAATATCCCACCACAAGTACCCTCGGATCACTAGTCACTCTGTCCCTAATTTTCTCCCCATGCTTTCTGTTGATTTTTGTGTTTTGTAAGGCTGGAATTTGAGCAGACAATTTTGAAAACAAGCAGCAGTATACCTGTCCAGTGACATGGATGTTTATATAATAGAGGCCTCCAAACCTCTTCAGGCCCAATAAGTGCTAGCAAGATTTCCTGAATTCTTTGCACCCAGAGATACAAAGTCTGGGTCTTCTTTTTTTAAGCTATTGAATTGGTGATTGCAGTATTGAATGAGATATTTTCCTTATTTCACGATCCCTTGTCATATATTTATTCATCAACATTTATATTTACTTCCTTGTTTGCTGTGTGTACCATTTACTAACTTTACATAGAGCATTAAAAAAGCAGAAACAAACAACTCAGTTGTAAGTGGCTACATCTTTTTGGTTTTTTAACATGAAGTGGTTTCTGAAACCGTTTCTAAACAATTACAGCCTGACTTTCGTATGGAATTAACAATAGGCTGCTGCCGAGTTTCCACAACTGATACCACTTCAAGCAGAATTATGTCAATAGCACTTCTGCCCTGAACTGTTGTAAGCCATAAAGGCAGTGAAATTACATAAGGACATGTGGATGATGTACTCAGAAGATACTAGTAATAAATGTGTGCAGTCTGAGTGATGAACACAACTTATTTTGGAGTGAATATTTCCTTTTGTGTGTGAAGTGACTTTATCCAAAGTGGTCAGAGATTCCCGTAGTTGGAGAACTTGAGGACAAACCGGAATGCTATTTCTAGCAGTGCATGGTAAGACTTGAAGAGAGTGCGAGTGTCAGCATCCTGCAAAAACTGCCAAAAAGCTGTATCTGGGTCTCTTAGACACACAGAACTCTGTAGCTACAGAGTTTGCCGCTTTGTAAGAGTTAATTCACACAGCTTGGTTGTTTACAGCATATTCAGAAGTCTGCAGAGTGTTGTACAGCTGGTTTAATGAACTGGGGCAAGCGTATCTAGGTGAAGTGAGAACTGATCTGTTTATTCCCAGAATTTTGTGGCAGTTAGAAAATATTTGATCATAATAATTCAGTTGTTATATCCATACCTGGGTATTACAACCTAGCAACAGGATTGATACATGAGCAGATGCTTGTTTAATTTTGAGGAGTACAGAAGTACAACAACAACAGAAAATTAATTGGTTAATATCACTATTTCTTATATATATATAGGCCACAATTTTATGTATGTGTATGTATGTGTATGTATGTGTATGTATGTGTATGTATGTGTATGTATATGTGTAGGGCCACTATTATTATTATTATTATTATTATTATTATTATGCTGTTCAGCAAAAGTTATCAATTTCTTGTTGTTCAAAGGATCAGTTGATTAAAGCAGGTGCTTAAATCTCAGAAATTTCAGTGAGATCTCCACATTTGGTAAATGTTCTTCTCAACAGGAACATTTCCAGAAATCAGTTTTAAGTGTACATTCATATTTTTTGTGCGCGCCACAGCCCAAATTGTCTGCTGATGTAAATGAGTGAAAATTGTTAGGTTAAGCCCACTTATACTGGCAGGAAATCTGGTCTGGGATTTGCCATGATGAGCAAATATGGGTATATGCTGGAGTTCATTTTACAAAGCTGGCCTAGCATTGCTGCCCAAGTGTAGGAAAGCATAAATACCACAACAGGGATAGAGATGCAATGTTATTTAACCATGCTTGCTCTTTCAAAAAAAGCCTCAAGAGTAAAGAGCATTAAGTGAAACAAATCTAGGTATTTTGATATGGTGTACTTATTTTAGCAGGCAGATTAATCACATAACTAATTTTGAGGCTTGGGTGTCAAGTAGCAAATACCACTGCTCAATAACTTGTGCATAGTCAACAGATAAGACTGTTTGCTTGTAATTTTCTAAACGTATTTCCAAGAAGATGTGCAAATAATGGGGATGGTCTGTGAATATTTCACAACACAAAAGCATACCCAAATTTACCAGAATCAGTATTTGGAGAATACTATTTGACCAGCTCTAAAAATCAATGATATTATTTGAACAAAAGTGTAGTTTTCAGAAAACACATACTGTGTCAATAAGGTGGGCATTTAGATATTGTGCATATTCAGAATTAGATATACTGTATAGTTTTCCAATTATGCAGCTCTGGCTGGAATATTTTTAAGTTGATTTCTTCAAAATACATGCCAACAAGCATGTATTTTGGTTCTGGCTCATCTGCCGATAAGCTCATTGAACTATTTCCAAAATAAAGAATAAGGATAAACAGTAGTTCAGTGATAGCCACATAATTGTAACATCAGCCGCAAATACTCAAAAGCAAGACTTTCACTGGATGTCTGTTTAGGAGATCTGTGTGGCCATATTGTATTAGATTTTGGCCAGTTTCCTAGAAATTCATCATGTATACATTTTAAACCTCAGCCATCGTTGGATATGTCTGGTGCACATATGAAAGAGAAATGCTTATGTCTTCAGTAGCATTTAATTTTTTACTTATACATTGTAAAATTTTATGAACCAGAGCTGTAATACAACACTGCAGTGCACAGCCCCTTGGTACTGCTGTAATCATTCAACTGAGACACGTGTATAGGCATGATTCAATAGGTAATGGACTGTATCAGTTCAGCTTGACTGTTGGGATTTTATTGCTCTACCCACCTTGGTGACAGCTGCTTATTAGTGTGCAGTGCTTTAGGGAAGTCAGAATAGGAAATGAGCTCTCCAATCTTTCCCTCATTATGCTGTGTGGATCAGTATTTTGGTAGATAGGGGAGGTCTTTACCCACCCTTCTCCCTGCTCCATGAAGTTCCAGTTCTCAGGTTTGTGCAGGTTCTGTCTTCCAGACCAAACATGTTAGAAAGCCCATCGTCTTACTTTGATTAATTGATTTGTGACCGTAAAGCACCATGCAGTGAGTTGAGAGTCTATGCCGATGGGATTTTTTTTTTCTTTCTTCTGTTGCTTTATATATTATCTTTCATCAGCAGGCAACAGACTTCCTTCTGCATAGTTGAAGGAATCAACATCAGCAGGGGGTAAGAAGGTGTTTTCATCAAATTAAAGTAATTTACTCTCACATGCATATGTAACCATTTCTCTGCACCATGAAATATGTTAATGGATGCACAGTCTGTCAGCTCTAGGCCATCAATTTAAATCAGGCCCAAGCTGGCAAAGATCAATAGTCTTTACTCTCTGTTGGTTGTACAGCACATGATGTGGAACTGAGTTGGCAAGTTCAGCCCACTGTCTGTTGGAGTGTGGTGCATGCCATTGAACTAAGTACATCAGTTCATTTTGCTTCCTGCACGTGTTGTCTTAATTGAGATCATAGAATCATAGAATCATTAAG
>NW_009191852.1:0-3237 GCF_000690835.1 Fulmarus glacialis
TTTTTTTTTTTCCTGTTTTCTGAATTTAAGTGTAGGTGGAGTAGACTTTAAAGACAGCATCAGGCATGCAACTTGTGTGTCATACGAGTGGGTTTATTTGGTATGGAAGCCCACCACAAGCAAGCTGATGAGCACATTGCACGGGCAATCCATCACAGGTGGATCTCTTGCCCTGTTAAACTGTCTTTATCTCAATCCACAAGTTTTCTCACTTTTACCCTTCCGATTCTCTCCTCCATCCCACCCGGGGGGAGTGAGCAAGCGGGTGTGTGGGGCTCAGTTGCTGGCTGGGGTTAAACCACAACACAGATTTACATCAGAGTCTCTAATGTGTGCAGAATCAAATAGAATGAAGACAAAAAGTTCATCCAGAAACACCATTTACCTTGGGAACAGTGGGATTAATCTGCACCAGAATTTTATATCCCTGAGTGCAACTTTTATGAGTCTTGCATGCCCTCGCACTAAGCATGGACAGCACACGTGCCAGCAGCACACAAGGCAAAGCTAGAAGGTCTCACCCCACCGCCTGTCCCGTCATTTCACTCATGAGGTGAGTGGCGAGGACTGCATAACTATGGGCTTCATCCTCCTCTCCATGTGAAGTTGAATAAAATAGGTATTTTGGGTTGAAAAACCACATCAGAAAATACATTGCAGGTTTCTCACGCACTTGTGCAGCTCTTCAAAAGCCTCTGATGGAGTTTTCATCAGCTGTCCCCAAGCTGGCAGAGGTGGGAGCCTGGCCTCGCAGGCTAACAGTGTGAAGGGGCACACAGGAGACTATTACAAGGTCCCTTGCAAGGTAATGACCAATTTTTTCTGTTTTTTTTTTCTGATGTAAAACTCATTTTTCTCATCTTGTCGACATCATCTTGATACTGAATAGCCTATACTGTTTTTGATTCACACGATATCACTCTTTTAAACCTCCATTCTGTTATACATAGGGGCATGTGCACATATATGACTTCTGTTGAGGTCCCCACCAGATAAAAGTAATTTGAGTTGCCATGGTGTTTATCCGTCTATATCACAGAAGAATACTTTTTTTTTTTAATAAATATTAATAGACATCAATAAAAAGATGAGAATGTTCTTTAAATCACACAAAGATTTCATTCCCTTTCTTCTAGATGAAATTTCCAAATATATTCACCAAGTAATAGAAATCCACTGTGCTTTTCCATGGCTTTCTTGGATCAATCCCCCTAAGAATTTGAACGCAGTTCAGTGCTGACAGTCAGTGACAGCAATGATCTGGAAGAGTACAAAATAAGTTGTTGGGAGAAAGGTAAAAGGAAAATTACAGTCAGCATACGTGTGCCACACACAATGAGTTATAATTAAAAACTTATAACCATGGACAGAATTTAAGCCAAAATCCAAAGACAACTGTAGAGCTTCACCACCAGACTCCAGAAAAGCAGAGGACAGCTCATCAGTTTATCTGACGGACTGTAACTTCAATGAGAACAATCTAGAGAAGCTGAGAGGCCCCAGGTTTATTATAGTGGAAGGAAGGAAGTGTGGCTTAAGAATAAGTTGTTGTCTATGAAAATGGTCTTAAGGCTTGATGTCGGATTGCGACTTGTAGAAAAGATACAACCTTTCTGATGTTCTCAGTACTGTGTCAGTGTTCTGTGCCCACAGAACAAAATTAACATCCATAACAGGGTGAAAAAAAGTAAAAAAAAAAAAATTAAAACCCATTTCTGTCCCTTCAGATTGCCACACAGATCTTGGAGGTGGTAAAACTGAAGGGTCACTGGTAAAAAGAAAGAAGAGAACATGATGTTCTGTGTCCACAGAACAAAATTAGCATCCATAACAGGGTGAAAAAAAGTAAAAAAAAAAAATTAAAACCCATTTCTGTCCCTTCAGATTGCCACACGATCTTGGAGGTGGTAAAACTGAAGGGTCACTGGTAAAAAGAAAGAAGAGAACATGAACGAGACACTGGAGGTAGGACCCTTTGAAAGGACATCTGCGATGTACAGTGGTCCTGAAAGTGCGCGTCCCTTTTCCCTGAGCCCCTCCTCAGCTGCTTGTTCTTCTGCCCCTGCTGCTCCACCGAAGGCCTGAGCCAAGCGTTGGCCAAACCGCATACAGCAGAAGCAGCAAGGCAGGAACCTCTCAAAATTATAGTGGAAATCAGTTCACTGTTAGTGATTGTCATGGCTTTAATGGCCCTAATTTTAGTCAATGTTATGGGAAGACCCCTGAGGAAGAATCAAATCAGGGAAACCAGGGGAATTCTGCAACATCACCTTGCCCCCACTGAAAAAGAAGATGCACGATGGTTGCGTGGCTGGGAAGGCAGGGATCCCACTGCCCGCTCTGGCCCTGAGCCACTGGGAACTTTACACAAGTCACTTCACTGGAGCCCCAGGGATGGAGCTGCCAACGGCCCGGGGAGCGCGGTGTCTCACAACGGCTAAAAGGCACCTTGCAGGAAGGGGGTGTTGTCGCTGACATCATGGTGCTGTGACTTCAGCAGCAGAACGAGGTCACGCTGGAGCACGTCACAACAGCTTCTGCACCCAGCCAGAGCTGACAGTCAGTTCATCGTACAAACAGCTCTTTTCTCACAGCTGTTTTACTGTTTTACCCGCCATGGGTTCATTGCCTGTGTTCAAGCTTCAGGACTATGAGCCTGTGGCAGGCCAGACAGTCCACACAACATTTCTCCTCTGCTCTGATTGGATTAGCATATGCCTCCACCAAGAATAATTGTGCATAAAATTTTAAAGGGGGGTTTCCATGACAACTTGAATGCATAACTTTGAAATTTGCCTTCTGCAAGCACTTTTTGCCAGTAAAACTGGGTTACTGAAATACCTCATAGGGAAAGTGGATTAAACAGGTAAAGTCTTTAGGGTGACTCTGTGGCAGGGTGACCTCTGCACCGCGTTTAGACAGCTCCAGGCACGAGCCTGGCCTGTGAACGGGATCCTCATTGCTGCCACAGTTTCAATGAACACATCAGAGAATTAATTTATGCTAAGAATGGTGTTTCGTGTGAAAATAAAACATTGGCCTTTACTTGGTTCCTCTTTACGGAATTTGTTTTGCACACTTGTTCTAGGGTCCCTGTCATCATCATGAATTAATGAAGAAACTACCTCAAACTGACAGCAGCTTTCACTGGCACTGCTCCCACACCTCTTTTCTGCTAATATATAGTGTGGAGCTGACAATCCACAGCTGTTTCTGACACAGAATCTGTAACTTGGA
>NW_009191853.1:0-8231 GCF_000690835.1 Fulmarus glacialis
AAAAATGCAGATATAGTCAAGAAATTTTTGTTTGTTTGTTTGTTTTGGTAAAGAATAATACAAGAGAGTTTAAAATAGAAAGGTGAAGGGAAAGATGTAAAAGCCCTTTTAAAACTTACCTTATTAAGAGAGCTTTGATCCTGCAGTTGGTTTCAGGCTGAATTCTGTTAATTTAATTAAAATTTTATGATGTTTATATCTTCTGCTTATTTGGATTTATCTAAACCATTCACCTAGCGTAACTTATCAGAGCTGATTTTACAGTTAAGAGCTACAACTTTCCTTTCCTGGATCTGCCGTGTGTATTGGTATATAGGACACATGAACTACATTGAAAAAATACTTGTGAAAATATGTAATCATTACATGTTTTTTATTCAGTTTCTTAGGCTAACCTTGAAAATACTACTTAAAAGCATATCACTGTGAGTTCTGTCTGATCTTTTCCCAGTTTGGAAAGACAAAAAGTTCTAACATTTATTAACTGGTTTGGCTAAGTATAAAACATGATTACAATGCAACTTTTCAAATATTAGCACTGTCATCTAAAAAATATATCTACATACTAGCTGTGAACATACAGTGAAATTTATTTGAAAGGGTTTTTTGAGCCCATTCTGGTCTGCTTTCTTGACAAAGAGATATACACAACAAGATTAGCTGTATTTGGTTGGTCTCTGAAAAGCAGTTTGGCTGACAGAGCTCTAAACCTAAGCATGTTCTTTCCCAAAATGTGGTCAAGCCAACAATGTAAGGCAACATGATTTGAGCTTAAAAACCCCTATACTTTATAAATATATTACAAAGCATGCAAAATCTCAATTATTAATTTTCAGTAAGGAAAATCTTTCCAGAAGAGAGATAAAAAGGAATATTGTTTCCAACTTATTTAACTATTAAAGTTAGCAGTGCATTTCTGTGAGTATTTGGCAAAAGTCAATTCTGACACTAGTAACAATAAGATTTAGTATTGGGATATCATGGCACACACTGGGAAACCCAAACTTTACCAGTTTGGATGCTCAGTTCAGCTTGAGACCCAGGAGTTTAGCCTAGTTAAACAATTATGTTTTTGTAAATATTAGTAAAACTCAAAATTATTGGCCTTTGAAAATTATGACAATTTTTTTTCCAAAATACAAAACAGATTCATGACACTTCTTACTGTTTTGATGTTTATAGGTCACCGCTCCTGGGCTCTCCCCCCAGTAATTATCTTCATTCTCATATGGATGTGAAGTCAATGACAGAACTCCATTTGCCCCAGAAGGGCAAGGTTTTCTTGTCTGGGCTCTATCCTCTGTGGAACAGGAACAAATTATTCACGACTGGTTAAATATGACTAGTTGGTGATTACTAATTTAAAGTCATATTACCCATTTATGTTACAATGAGAAGATAAAGCTATCCCAGATACTAGTCAGGCCCAGGTGTATGAACTGTTTCCTGTCTCATATGCAAGATGATGACAATTGTCATAGCCATGATATTCAGATGTCCCTGACTAAAAGTAAAGAAAGATCAGGTGGTTATGGCTCTGACTCATTCACTCTGCTGTCTTGAAAGAATGTTTCTAGAAAAGATACCATCTTACTATGAAATAGACAAGGTATTTCTACTTGTAGGGTTTGTATAGCTATGTAAAAACATAAGAACATAAGAAGTCAACAGAAGTTAAGATGGGCACAAAAAGACATAATGTAGAACTCTTTTTTTTTTTTTTTTTTTTTTTTTTAATAAATCAAGATTAAATGCCTATGTAAAGCACATATTTGGGCAATTTTCCATATTTCCTGATGAGAACAGGTTAAGTTATTCTTTAATACATTTGCAGTATTCAGATGATTTGGAGATCCTACTTTTACTGCTGTAAATAAGTGATTCACAATAATAAGTTAGTACTAACTTACAAACTATACTAGTTCTGCAGTCAAGTTAATAAAAAAAAAAAGTAATATGTGGTGAGATTTCATCTACTTTTTTTGTGCTACTATTAAAGAGAATGTCAGTATTTTACTAAGATAAGTAAAGAATGCTGCACTGGATTGAAACTGAAGTAGAAGCTAAAACAGACTAGACTTACCTGTTTTATATCTGGCCAGAAAAAAAACCCACACAAAAATAACTGTTCAAAACTTTTTTCTTTGTTTCCATTTTGTTGGAAGTTCATTTCCACTCTGACTTGAAATGTTGAAGAACTTGTTCTCTCAGTTATCTGATAGGCAATACTTGCAACATAGTTTCTATTAAGTTCAAAGATTTAGTATTGGTTCACAAGAAAAAGTGTCTGCAACAATACCTTCTATTTCACTTGTATGTCCTTCAATGACTATCAGTCATCTGGTACCTCAATCCAACATGAGTTATCTGTTGAAGTTTCCATAGGATCCATAGGAAATGAAAAGTAGAACACCTGAAAAATTTGAGATCCTAGGGAATTATTACAGTTCAGGTATCAACATCTATCTAGGATGGAAAAGTATTTTAAAGCCAGGAGAATTTGTGAGAAGTTGTGCAACTTCCAAGTTAGAAAAGAATGTGTTTACTTGCTATAATCCTGAACCAAAAAATGTACCTAAAATCAAGACTGGATTTCTTTTTATGTTGGGCTTTTCAAAGGAAGCCATGGATTCCTGTAATGGCTGTTTTTCGTTCCCTATGAAAATACTATCAAATTTCACATCTTTTTTAAAGGAAACGACTACAAAAATGTTTATGTCTTGTGATAGTATATTTATGCATCAGCTGTACAGTATCACTGTATGATGACTTAATTAGGTCAGTCAAAACAACGTTATTGAGGTTCTGAAAGATCATGTAGAGTGATTTCTAACTCTCTATTGGCTCTCCAAACTTGTAGAAAGATTGGAGCTTTGTTATGAATCTCTTGACAATAAGTAACGATCATGACACTGGCAGCTTTCCAAGGCAACACGGAGAACTTATGGACTTGTCACACTTCCAGGGTGTTGGAAGGTGCCAACCAACTGTGATTCACTGCTGATTGCTTTTGCTATCACAGAATCCTTTACGGTTTTAAGCCTTCAGGGAAATCTAACACATTATGCTTGGTGAGATGTAAAGTGTCAACTAATGCATCATGTAACAGGGTGGATAATAATTTGGTAAAAGCCAAGTTGTTTGGGTTTTTTAATGCTTTGTTCTGAACTATTGTTGTTCAACTTTTTTTATTTAATTGAAGTAATTAAGGAGGTGGTTGTAATGAAATACCTTTAACAGTTTATTTTCTGATTAAGAAACAATATGAGTGTTCTAAATACTGATTATTCCCCCCTTTCCCTCTAAATTGCTAATAGTTCATATTCATTGAGTTAGCTATCTGAAGAACTGGGACTCTACTGGGGCCAACATAATTTAAGAAAAATCTTTGGGTAAAACAACAGGATCCTGAGGGAGTTTTATTGGTTGCTAAAAGCTTTGTGTTTAGAAGAAATGGTTTCTTACCTGTTGTATCTGTTTATTGGATCATATTTGGACATACTGACAAAGATTTTGGTCTGTAGTGTAATGGTATAAGCCAGAAGCTATACAGTTGCCTAAATTACTTTGGATCAATAGTTGCATAGCTGAGAACATAATTTACTGCTGTATGAATATGCTAGGAGTTAAAAAAAAAAAAAAAAAAAAACAACATAGTGCATAGTCATAACAATAAATTCCAGTGAACTATTGTGCTGTTTGATTACAGAAGCTGATAGTAACTTCCTAAACATTTTTAACCTATGCCTTAATATGAAATATGCCTTCATTTAAAACTATCAGGTTCCGAAATCCATGAGAAAGGTTTAAGATTATTAAAAGGATAATTTCTGTTCTATACCATATATACTATTATGGAATATAGCTAGTCATTGTGGGATACTTCTCCATGTACAAGGATGTAACAAAGCAAAATGCAAATTGTTAGTTCCCAGTACTTTGATTAATAATTGGTTAATCAGAAGAGAGCTGAAGTAATTAGCAATTTTTAAACCTGTTTAGCATTTTAGAAAGGTAGATAAATTTTTGTTGTTCTGTTGCCCAGTACTAACTGCTCAGTTGCTGGCATTAAACAGTTATTAGACATTGAACAAGCTTTGAGAGACAAACCTTACAGAAGACCTGATATTGTCTCAATCTGTCTTCCAAAATGTCACATGCTCGTATTTAAAACTCCCAAATCTGTTCTCTTGGCACAAGAGACATGTGATTTAGCATTACCAACTGCAATAATATTTTAAATATTTTAAATAAATATGTAAAGGGAGACATGAATGTGTCTGGGCATGACTGGGGCACCCTTATTTTGTAGGTTCCAATAAAAAATTAAAAAAAAAATTATAGATGCTGCATATCTTTTCTGGCAGTAAGTTTCCCCCCATACTCTGTTATTTCCCCACAGTAGAAATTCCTACATAGGCATTGATGTGATAATCATAATCATATGTTTATGATAAAGTGACCGGGCTACTGTTGGAAGGCCTCCTGCACTTCAAGGCATATGACCGCAGCTGATAAAACTTTAGGCTTGACCTGAAAAAAAATCTAACGATATTTGTTACATAAAATAACTCTAAGAAGATCGGATAAAAAGCAGGAAAGGAAGTAAACTGAGGAAATAGATTAATTGTCTGGATGACTGATTGTTATCTCTGCCTAAGGGCCATTTGGACTAGCTTTTGTGTTGGTGTTGAAGCCTTCCTCCAGGATATGCTCACTTTTACATTTTGTGGACATGACTGGACTAAAGCTAAGCCTGTAATTCATTTCAGGCCTAGTTTTTGTAGAGACTGGTTAAAAAGTCTGGGGCCTGGACTAAGATGTCTGTTATGTCAGGCAGTCTGTTATTGCATCATGATGGGCCTGTTTCGCAGCTGTCTTCAGCCTGAGGCTGCCGTAGATGTCTTTGCAAAGACTTAAGTCTAGAGTAAATCTGAGGTTGTGGCTGAGGTCAACAGGAAGGAGGAAGGACAAGGGAGTTAATAGAAATTGCCAGTGGATATACAATACAAAAAAAGTAACATTCAGTAACCTAAGGAAAACATCTTTAATAACTGTATTTTTTGCTTAAATCAAGGTAACGTTTGTCACTATTACTATTTAATTTATAGAATAAGATGAATATGACAGCAGATCTTTCAAGTAATCTAAAAAAGACTGTCCATTTTGGGGACTCAAAGAAAGTAAGGAGTTTGGGGTTTTTATATTTATCTACATTTTTATAAGTATCTTTGTCTACAAATATGTCTTGCTTCTTGAAGTGAGCTGATACTTGAAAACATCAGTTACAGTGACTGAATTTTCTGAAGCAAGTTCTGAAATTAATTTTTGTCATCTAACAGATAAAGGCTGAGGAAGGAAGAAATCAACACTTGATAGATTATGACTGTTTTGCAACAAAATGAATCTTGTTGACAAAAGTGAGGTTTGATTAAAAAATGTTCTTTAAATATGGTATAGGTAGTCAACACAATGAATTACAGCTATAGAAGTGTGTCAGTTTAGCGGTGAGCAGTTCCATATCTATGCAGAGCTAATCACCATTCATCAAAATAATATTTTTGCAGCCTCACTGAAGATGCTGTACTAAAAGATCAATCAGCATTCCCACTGTTACATCACTTTCCAAGAGCTTGGTGGGTCACTATAAAAACTTCTGTCTGGACTTTAGGTCAGTAAATAATCTCAGACTAGTGGCCTGAAGAAATTGGCTGCCACTTTATTGAATTATTTGCTGGCATTTTCTGTGTCTGAAACCAGGCTTGAATTTGTTCAAGCCTCTTTAATTTTTCCGAAGTTAATATAGACACTGATAATGATGAGTGTGGTCTAGATGACGGTGACTTTCTCAATACTTCTTAAAGGGAACAGACAGAATTTGACTTAACCCTGCTTGAGAAACCTTAACTTTTAAACTAAATTGGTATGACTTGTAAGGTCTTTCGATCAAATTCATTCTGAATTAATTTAAATGATAGTTGTCACATTTACATCATGTTCAGTTCTAGAGTTTCATATTGTAGACCTTCTAATGCAGGTCATCTTAACCAGGCTTAAGGTTAGCTTTGGTCAAGATATTTTGAGCTTCTAAAATATTTCTACTTAAGTTATTACGTTAGATTCATTGAAACTTGGTAATAAGTGGAGTCACCTGGATTTTGGGAATTTTTATTCATGCAGCTTTACACTATTTCCAATAATATTAATTTTTAATGGAAATAATATTTGTCATTTTTATAGCATTTTCCATCTCAAAGGAGCTAAACTACTTCATATGCTTTATCTTATAAATGGCATGCCTTATCCACTAATGAAATTCAGTCTGACAATATAGCACTAATAAAGACATGTTTTTTTCCCTCTTTTTCAGTTTTTATGCTGCCAGCCATACTTTTTAACAGTGGAATTAGTTCTGGAGGCAATTTATGTCTCTGTGTAGCATGGCACTGATATTAACAGAAATATGTGAAAGGAGAGTTGTGCTAATCTGTGAGATATTGATTACCATAGAAGAATCTAAATATTTGATCATTATTACTGAAAAAAAAAATAGAATAAGTTGGGGAAGTAGCGTGATTTTTTGGGGGTTGGGGGATTTTTGGAAGGGATAGATATAGGAATGACTGTCGAAAATGGAAGAATCTCTATAGTATTGAGATGATGTATGGCAAGGAGAGTGAAGGAACCAGTACAAACATTTAAGAATGCTTTTGCACTGATAGAGAAACTAGAAAGGATGGGATCTGTTTTAACCTTTTGTTTGTTGGGTTTTTATTTTGTTAAAGTAGTTATAGGGACTGAGGAAAAAAAAAAAAATTAAGTTTGTCTGATGTTTCTCCCCCTTCATCACTTTCCCTTTTTTTGCTTTGTCTCCATTAAGAATTATTTCTTCCCAATTGTTGTCTCCATAAAGAATTATTTCCATTGTTTCCCCTTCACTCTTAGCCACTGTTTTTGAAAGTTAACTAATGAATTTGAATGTTCTTATTTTGGCACACCAAATTGAAGATTTCTGTACTGTGGTTGATGTGAACATGGTAACTACATTCTACTCTTGTTTCTTTCCAACCTGTAATCAATATGGACTTGCAGATGAAGAATTAGAAACCACAAGCTATGTCCCTGTGAAACTAAAGTGGCAGAAGACCCAAAATATCCCTGATGTCTGAGTTTTAAACATTTATGCAATCACGTCCAGATTTGGAGGAAAGGCTCAAGAATACTTTTAGGGAATGTTTTAGGATAAGTATTCTGTGATTTGGCAACAGAAGATAACACTGCACTAGATTTAACTTTTTCCTTTCTCAAGTAATTCTGTATTTAGCTTTTGCTTAGGTGAAATCCAATTATGATCTCATTGCTTTTCAATTATGAAGAACATTTAAATATTTAATTTAAAGGAATGATTAGTAATTTTCACGAGTTGGAAAGATGACTTGCAACTCAGGTAGTTTAAGCAGTACAATCAAGCTTTATTTGCCTATTTGATATCCTTGTGGTGAACACTGTGGATATTTTGACATGTGGCAATACTATATCATCATATTTAATGTATATGTTTTTTCCTTGTATGTTTTCTGCTGTAGTGTAGGAAACTGGCAGGAATCAAAAGCATCACAAAACTCTCTCTTTCTGCATGATGTGCACTTTTTTGAAGAAGAAATAAATCCTAGTCATCTTGACAATGACTATGATAAAACGTAACATAGTAGTATGTCAGTACTTGTTAAAAGCATTAACAGTTTAAAAAGATGTTAGCTATTCTTCCTCAAACCTTAGAATTTTTATAAACTTATGCCCTCATTCCTTATTCCTTTCTATTCTCAGACTATTTCTAGAAAGGGAGAGGTTCATGGATAATGATGATTGTTAGAATATATTAGAATGCTATATATCTCACATTTATAGCTTATTATGGGATATCTAGGATGAATCAGTGACATTTGCCAATACGTGTCACATAAACATATATGTGTACATACATATTCAGAGCCATATCTAAAAATACTAGAGGAAGCTAGCAAGTCAACTAAAAGCTAAGGAATCCAGCTCATATATTAACCTTACCATAGTGAGCCATAACCACGGAAATCAGGAGCGTTGCTTAATATTGCCATGACAGCTAATGCAAAGGTAAGTCCTTATTTGTGTGCTCACGTGAATTTTGAAAGTGGCTACTGACTCCTCCCTCATCCACTTTACCTGTTTCACAGAATCATAGAATCATTAAG
>NW_009191854.1:0-2085 GCF_000690835.1 Fulmarus glacialis
CTCCGGAGCCCTTCGCCTCGGTGGCTCATAGGCCCTGTGTATACATTTAGAAGTCTTAGTAAGAAAGCTGTTTGTGTTGAAGTCTGTATTCAATATGTGGCTGATGTTTCCATGTATGTTATATGATATGCTACTATCATGTATAGGTCTGTTCCTACCTCTTGTATTCTAGGGTGCATTGTATTGCTCCAGTACCTTTCAGCTATGGTCCATAATACACCTTCCACCTTGAGTGCGTGTTAACAAACATCCTCTCTCATAGTAGTAAGTTTTTAGGATATGCATATCTGTCCAACCAGATGTGGAGAGAGACAAAACTACTGTAAATGCAGTCAGCCAAATACCTCATTGTTAATAGTTTACAGTAACTAAATGTATTAAGATGAGAAAGGAGAACAGTAACAAAATGAAGTTCAGCCTGTGGGTCCTTGTTCATAGAGCTCATTTCATTTGGAGATAGTATTTCCAAACAACTCTGGTTATAGCTGTCTGCCAACTGAATCCTTCTGAATTCCACTTCTCCAAATGTTCCATATCTTATTGGTGCTGTAACATGATAGTATCACCAGAGTTATTAAAACTCTGCTCACCACCACAATATAAGCCTTTGAAAAGCCACTGGGCACATCAAGTGTGCACTTTTGCAGTTATTTTATTTGTAGGATTTCTTTTTCAATGCGCAGCTTTACAGATATTAAAAAGTATATTTAATCTGTTCAGTTGGTTGTCTCTGGAGTTGCTGTTCCTATTTAGTGTTGCTACTTGGTTGAGTTTTAAAGCATTCTTTGTTCACGAAGCAGGACCAAAGCATTATGGAGCTAAGATGATGTTATGAGCAATAGAGACTCTTAATATGTGTTCACATTTTGGAAAGGTTGTAACTTGGACATGGCCTAATTTTAAACTGGTTTATGTCACATGCTGTTCCGTTGACTTGGCAGAATTCAGTTCACTAAATGGAATTACACATGTGTAACTGAAATAGATTTTTTCCCCTTTTGTCCTGTTTCTGTTCTCAGTTACTTGTGCATCCCTCATACAGCCACACAAATGCAGAAGTAATATTACCATTAACAAGTCTATTATGTTTTAAGGGTGGCTACTGAATGTTACAAACTTGGTAGCTACATAAAACACATACAGAAATACTTAATGTGTAATGTCATATGTTGGTACGTTGGTTTCCTGGACATCTGTGGCTCTGTACCTGTTCCCATGGTAGAGACAGTTTTGCCTGTTAGTTCTACTGCCATGCTACTACCTTAGCACTTTTCCACTAAATTGTTCTTTATGCTGTTGTGTCAGCTCCTACAATATGCTGGACTTTGTTCTCACCAACAAGGAGGGGCTGGTGGGGAATGTGAAGCTCAAGGGCAGCCTTGGCTGCAGTGAGCATGAAACTCCTGGACACACTCAAACACAGAGGGTGCAAGCAAAGACAGGTAGCCTGGGCGGGATACAGAGAAATTGTCCAAGCAGCCAGGGATCAGGTTAGGAAAGCTAAAGCCCTGATGATAGAATTAAATCTGGCCAGGGACGTCAAGGGCAACAAGAAAAGCTTCAACAGGTATGTTGGTGATAAAAAGAAGACTAGGGAAAATGTGGGCCCTCTCTGGAACAAAACGGGAGACCTGGTTGCCTGGGATACAGAGAAGGCAGAGGTACTCAATGACTTTTCTGCTCCGGTCTTCACCTGCAAGTGCTCGAACCTCACAGCCCAAGCTGCAGAAGGCAAAGGCAGGGACTGGGTGAATGAAGAGCCACCCACTGTATGAGAGGATCAGGTTCCAGACCATCTAAGGAACCTGAAGGTGCACAAGTCTGTGGGACCCGATGAGATCCATTCACGGATCCTGAAGGAATTGGCGGATGAAGTTGCTGAGCCACTATCCATCATATTTGAGAAGTCGTGGCAGTCTGGTTAAGTTCCCGCTGACTGGAAAAGGGGAAACATAACCCCCATTTTTAAAAAGGGAAAAAAGGAAGACCCGGGGAACTAGAGGCCAGTCAGTCTCACCTCTGTGCCTGGTAAGATCATGGAACAGATCCTCCTGGAAGCTGTGCTAAGGCACATGGAGGACAGGA
>NW_009191855.1:0-8732 GCF_000690835.1 Fulmarus glacialis
GCCTTATCCTCGTCCCTGGTGGCAACGTTCTTGACCAACACTGGAGGTTTTCACTGTTGCGAGCAGAAGTTTTTAAAACCTGAGCTTGTAAGTGAGGCGAAGAGGTTTAGCTGAGAGCTACAACAGTCATCCTCCCTGGTTTGGGCATGGATGACATTGTACAATTCATACTGTCCAGTGAGTAATACTTGTATTGACTTGCTGCATTGCATTTCATGCTTGTATTATGTTCTGGCTCCAAATACAAAGTACAAAGAGTGGGATTATACTAATGTAGTAAGTTTGTTTTGTTTTAAAAATTAGCATTTGTTGGATTGTTTACAGCTTACTTGTATATTTAATGTATTGAACAGTCACATGTGATTTAAGTTGCAAGCTCCAATACAGTATTTCCACATGCTATAGAAATGCAGAAAACTTCCTCATGCCCTCCCCCCACTACATATTTGTACTTCTTATGTCTGCCAGATGGTGTGGAGCAAATTATTCTAGCACTAAGACCATGTGAATTTTAAGCAGATGAATATAACAGTCTGCGCAGCACTTTGCCTTCTTCTATCATTGACTGCGGTGCTGGCCTGTTTGATCACATCCCAGAACAAACCAATCTCATTAATCAGTGTTTTCCTTTTTTTTCCCTTTGGCTGCTTTTTCCTTTCCATTCACTTTTGGAGAATTGCTTTGGGAAGCCTTGTTTTTAGGAGGAGATACATTTTTCAGTCTGTTTGGTGCTTTTATTTAAAAGTGGATTTATCTTTAAGAAAAAGTGCCAGCTTGATAAAACTGAGAAAAAGTGCAGTTCACATATAAATGAAACTTAGCCCGGACATCTATGACATAAGTTATCCACTAGTAATTCACAGCAATTTACATCTCTATAGTTGAAAGGGTAATGTAATTTAAAATCCATGTACCTTACATTACTACGACTCTTACTGAAACTGTCGTTGAAGATTCTGATTCATGCAATTCAGATACAGTTACTTCACCTCAAATGTCCACGACATCAGCGAAGCAATAATTTGATGATGTCGCTTAATACACTCTGCCATGACTGAACTGGTCTTGAAGCACTCCTGACTTTTTGTTTTACTTTCAGTTCACAGAGTTGTAAAAATATTGGTCAGAAGGGACCTTTGGAGATCACCTGGTCTAACCTCCTGTGTGACTTGGGACTCCTGCCAGCGCTGTATCAGGTCAGCCATGGCTTTATCCATGTGAGTCTTGAAAAGCCCCAAGGATGGAGATTTCATTGTCTCCCTGGGGAAACAATGGTATGAACCTGCTCCAGTGCTACACTGTCCTCCTAGCGAGGACTGGAATTTGTTCCCATTGCTCCCTGTTACATTGTCTGTTATTATGGAGAAGGGTTTTGCTCCGTCACCTTTGTGACTCCCTTCCAAGCATTGTAGGCTGCTAACAGATTGCTGCTTAGCTCTTCTTTGCCAGACTGAACAAGCCCAGCTCCCTCATTGCTCACTGATGGCCAGTGACCAACCACTCCTCCTTGATGCCCCAACTGTCTTGGTGGCCCTCAGATGGACCTTCTCCAGTTTCTCCACATCCCCTTCGAAGTTGGACACAGACTCCAGATATGCCCTGGCCAGTGCACCTCACTGACAGTGTCTTAATGAATCACCCTCTTCACAGCTGACTTAAGAAAACAGGTACTATTTAATACTGTTGGCTGCTGAGTTCTTGCAGTAGTTTTCCTGTATTAGGATTTTGAGCCATAAAGACCTGTGGTTCTTAGAGAACTATTGTGGAATACACAACTTTTGGTACAGTCTTGGCTTTGCTTCTTGACTGTACTGGTGCTGCTTACAGGTTTCAGGATGTCACAAATAAGTGGTTTAGACACCGCTTAAAGAATCTCCATCAAAGATATTAGTAGAAAGTTATTTTAATAGAGATTTATAAAGGTGCAACCTAACAGAATTCGATGGCAAGGTTCACTCTATTACTTATTACACAGATGAAACATATAAAGGAAAATCATCTAAGGGTTTATATCTTAGGGACTATATGTGTTTAGCAGCAGTCTAGGGTTCATTCACAGTTTAGCAACACTTAGTTATCAACTAATCATTAACAAACTTTAATAGCACTTAATCATTAACTAATTTAATATTTATGAAATAAGTGTTAGTAGAGTCTACTATAATCATGACTTAATTACAGATTATGCTTACTATTAGTCCACACATACAGACAGACAGAAATATATGCATATATGTACAGAAGGTATAGCTGTTAAAAATTCCCCTCGATTTCAGTGAAGAAATATTCACGTCGAATGTCTATATTATTCCTGTAGGAAGTTTATCTGGTAGCATGAATACGTTGTCTCTACTCCTCCTCCAGACTAAGAAGAGAAGGTAACAAAGTCAATTTGCAGGCCAAGGCACCATCACTTGGGCACATTTCAAATAAATATCGAGCAAAACCAGAGTCTTGCTCTGTTGTTTTCCCTAATAAGCTCTTTGATGGGGATGAGAAAGAGCTGGAGTTTTGGGGGATTTGGTGGGGAGGGCAGGTTGTAATGCTAGTTTCAAGAGCTAAATTTAATCATGTGGCAATTTTTTGCCACATAGTAATATGTACATATTTCCATCAGTGAAGACCCACCCAGAAATATAGAATCCACACTGGGAGGGAGTCTTAATGTTGAAGGTGCAATAATACTGTAATAAGTGATACAGAAATCCTTACTTTCCTCCTTCTCAAAACTAGAAGCCCTTGTTAATATTCTAGCACAGACCTGGTTTATGGAGCTGCTGGGAATACCAGCAGATCTATTTGAATTGAAATGAAAGCTGACAGAAAAAAAAAAAAATACAGAGCAGCAGCCCAGTGTTGATAACCGTGTATGGTACACACCACATTGAGAAATGGGCAGGAAGGAAGAGGCACTAAAAGTAGCATCAGTGCAGACTGGGATGTATTGCATCACAGGTGTCTTGAAAGAAAATACAATGAAACTCAGCAAGCTGCATTCACTGAACAACAGGAAGGTCAGAATTTAGGCCAACCCTTAGTTCTGATCTTGACTCAGTGTAGGGTAATTAGATTTATGTGGTATTTAACACTGGGAATGTTTCTCTTCCCTTTTTTTCTTTCTTTCTTATTCTCACCTGCCTCAATGACAAAGTCACAGCTGCATTCTACATAGCATCTGGGCTCACCTCCTAGGAGATCTGTGACATTGTACCTAGAACATATGGCCACTTTGCGCTTTCTCTGACCAAAGTTTCACCTGCAGCCTTCTCTCTTAATTTGTTCTATATTCTTCTTTTTCCTCCAATGAAATATTAGCTCTGCTTCTCTCTCCTTTGTGGTTTTAGAGTTGATTTCTCAACATTGGTAACTTGCAAATTATTTTTAATTGAAAGTAAGTGTTGGTGTGTGGGAGTACATACACAGCCTATGCAAGCCTGTGCATGCGTGCAGCACAGAGGAAGACTGCTGAGGAAGACTGCTGGGAATGGGCAGGGCTGTGTAGCCACAAGCTGTATGTATTTTAGAACATTAGGATAAAGGGAGAACAATGGGTAAGAAAGAGATCTGAGGTTTGCAATTTCATACCAATGTGCTCGTGAAGAGACACAAGCTTGCACTTAAACGTTTGATGGGAGCTTTAAGCCAAAAGAAGGTGATACCATTCCTTTTCCTTAAGGGATTTGTCTTTCAGTCTTACTTCCTGTGATTCTTCCATCTTCACTTTAAAACTTTATCTCTTTAGAAAGTCCAAGAAGAGGCTCTGTTCAGAAGGCTGAATTTTTCTTCATCCTTCTTCTGTTTCTGCTCTTCTTTCCCTTTTATCTGTCAGGTCTTACACTCTTCTGTCTCTTTACCACTACTGTTTTTTCTCTTAGCATTCTCATCTTTTATACACCGTGCTCTTTTTCCTTCCCCCCGGGGGAACACAATGTTGGGGCTGAGATAAACCTAAGGAAGTAGTATTCCTCCAGGGAACATCCAGGTGATAGGCATGAGCAGAAATGAAAGATTTTGCGAATGCAAGAGAGCATAGGACAAACTGTATCTCAAAAACTTCATGCTGAAATAAATTAGCATTTTTCATACTGACCCTACAAAACAGCACAAGTCAGCAGATGTTTTTGAAAGCACTGACACCAATTTCAATCTTAACTATTGTGGAGTTAGTATAGAAAAGTGATTCATTGTTAAGATATGACAAAGCAGATTATGAACATGTCTCTTAGCTATTTCTTAGTATAACTACTGAGAACATTTTAATTCAATAGTATTAATCATCATGACATTAGCTAGGGGTGGCATTTACTCTCGATCAGAATAGAGATGGGAGATGCTGTGGTTACAAATAAAGCTACCATAGACCACCTGCAGAATCTGTACTGGTTATTATTCAGTATTCTTAAAGCACAAAGCAGCAAACCTCTCCTAGATCCATCCTGGGGATTACAAGACATTATTACCCTCAGCTTCCTAGCAATGTCCCTCTGCTGGACTGTTAATACTTTCCTGCTACTCTAATCTTCCAAGAAAACAATTTATGTAAGTGCTCCCTAACTCATTTCTGTCCAAAAGAGAAAGGTTAACTTAAAACAGTTAAAAAATCAGCTCTTTGTTAATGCGGCTTATTTGACAAAAGGAGCTCAGAAAGCTTATAAAAACTACACCTGTGAGAGAACTTTAGAGTTAAAGGATGTGTAGGGGGGATGTTAGAGCTTTCTGTTGTATGAATGTCTATCAATAGACAGACAACAGAGCTGCTCGAGTGGTTATTTTAGATTTATTTTTATGTGTCCAAATAGATACACTATTCAAAAGATGAGCACATAAGAGTCTCATTTGATTTAACATCCTCCACAAGGTCCACAGTGTTTCAGCTATGTCTTGGAGGACTTGAAATGTTTTTTCCTACTTTACTGTTCCTGCAGACTATGCATGCTTTTCATAGAATATGAACGCTTTTCAGAGAATATCTGTGCTGAAGATTCAGTCCTTACCTCACGACTCTCCCACACAGGGTGCTAAGCAGCACTGCATTCTTTTAAAGGAAAGAAAATTCTCTAGGATTCTCCACTGTAAAATGGCTCCAATGTATTAATTAATTTCCACTAGAATCTATGGAAGAATAAAGCTCATGTCAAATATCTGAATATTTCTGCAAAAAATGCTGAATAAGTGTTATTCTAAGAAGAGCTAATATTATTCATGTAAATGTATCCAAATCAATCAGGATGTCACTTTAATGCAGGATCAGTCATCTGGTACGGAAAAATGCATATTAAAAAATAGCTTTTACATGAAAATATACAATTCTTTGGTCCTGATCCTCCAAAGAGATATTCAAGTACTGAACTTTATTCACTATGAGCAGTGTCATGCTGTTATGTCATGGATTTTTTTCAGGCGATCTGGCAGCTGACAGAGTGTCCTGTCTCCAGTTGCTTGTCTGCGTCCCCGTGCTACTCCGTCTGTTGTCCTTGTTGGGAAACCAAACAAGCTAAGAAACTGCTTTTATGTTGTTGTTGCTAGGCTATTTTTCTAGCCATATCAGTTTCACAGCCTGATGCACTGCATGACTACCCAAACAACCATGCCATAGCGAGGAAGAGGGTACTGCAGAGATGGGACTGAGCAGTCAGGGTTGGGAAGGTGAGGGACTGCTTAGGTACTGCTACAGCACAATCTTGAAAAACCTCATTTACTCCCGTGGAACTACTTGCTGCATGTTAAATATAACATAAGACTGGGCTGTGTGTTACATATTTCATGTACCATTGCATAGACAGAAGGTACTTCAAAAAATGTTAAAATTGCAGAAGAAAGCACTTCTTTACCTGTGATAACCTTAATTCTGCCTCCCTTCTTATTATAGTAGTATTACGGTAATTGTACAGTACTGCTATACTAGTAATATTACACACTCATATAGCACATGAAAATACTACACATAATGCTATACAATATAGTAGTATTACACATTCATAGAAGACAAAACGAAGTTTGAACCAGCATTGCTTTATTTAGGCCATGTAGGCTGCATAACACCTAACAAGCACAGATGAGTCCCAGCCATTCTCTTTTCTGGAGGCATCTCCTACAACAAGGAAAAACATTCATTGACATCATGCAAGATGGGGTCCAAAAAAATGAAGCCTGAAAGCAAGCTGCTGCCTTCAGACCAAGTTGTCTGCTTTGCAGTCCAGGTCCAATGAGTCTGAGCAAGACTATGGCAATAGCATGCTCCTCACCATTCTTTTTCCCAGTACATTGCAGATCTGGGCAGAAAGCAACCACTTACATAATAAATCCAATCTGCGCATGTATAGATCAATTATCCCATGTGCCTAGGGCAGGCTCAGTTATAAGACAAGAAAGAGGCCATGCATATGGCTCATCTTTGCAAAGGCAGAATTGTGTAGAAGACAAGGTCACCACTACTCTAAATACAAAAACGAGCCTTGGGGCACATGAGACAGTTCTTTATATTAACCTAGATAAGGCTGTTACAATCTAAAAAAAATGCTGCAAGTATAGCATTCTCCTTGTTTTCAGTTGAGAGACAAGTTGCTCTATCTCTACAAAGAAGGTCACCCACCAGAGTATTGTATCGGTTCTTTTGTTTTTACAAGAAGGAGCAGCTTTAGCAGCACCCTCTCCTTTCCCTTTGGGAACAGGGTATGCAATGTAATATAATAGCGCAAAAAACCCTCAAAAACTTCTTTCCTTTAGGACTCTTACACTGGTTTTCAGGTTATACTAAGGTTGTTACTCCCAGCTATGAGCTGGGGGTAGAATGACACACACTAACAAATAACCTCACCTCTACAAGGCTGGGGCTTTATGGTAATAAGTTGTCAAGAGGGAAGTTACACAGCTGCAGAAGTTTAAATTCACTTCCACTGGTTACTGTGGATTTTTCTGCAAGTGGTCTTTTAACACAGTTGGCAGAAAAAGTTTTGATCATCTGGAGGAAGAATAAGGAAGACCATTTGTTAAAAAACTGGGCCCAGCTGGGCAAGGTATGACTGTTAATGTTTATGGTTTGTTGCAAACTATTTCTAGGATATGATGGATTTTTAGTCTTCATACTTTTCTACTGCTATTATTTTGTTAAGTAGTCTGGAACTTATTATGAAGATAAGGATTAGTATTTACCACTTTAGATGCTAGTAGCCCATGAAGTAGAGGTTATTAGATCACCTATTTCACTGCTCACTAGCTTTTTTGTAATCTTAGCCTGTTGAAACTGTGTATGCTCTACATAGATAGCAGAAACTAAGCAAATAAATTTCCTAATACTTAAGCAGATACTCAGAGTGAAGATGTACCACTACTAGATCCAGCATGCCTAATCTTAGGCATGAATATAAATGTTTTACAGATTGTATTAAAGAGAGAAGTTTTAAAAAAAAGTCTTAAGGAGCTAATGCAATAGTGAATAAGAGATGATTGTACTCAATAAAAAAGGAATGAAAAATATATACCAATGTAGTACATTTTTCCTTCTGCTTATGTGAAAATTTTTCTAAGAAAATCCAAGAAAGAATCAGATCTTCGCAAAAGAAGTGCTAACTGAAAAACTTGTCTTTGCTCTTCTTCCAATATTCTAGCACAAGATCAAACAACAAGCTTGAAATTGTGGTTTTCTCTGACTTTAAACAGTTCCCCACGAAATAGTTACTACTCCCTAAAAACACCCTATATTTAGGGACCTTCTCCCAAGACTTCAGACTTGGCCTAGAAAGCAGTCAGATTGTAAGGAGCCTAAAAGGTAAACGGCCTTCACATACAACGTATTAGCCTGTAGTTCCGGACATTTCCGAATGTGGAAGGTATTAAAACAATGCCACTTTAACCACAAAGATCTAGAAATTACCAGAACAATGTGTAAATTCACCTTGTCTATAATAACTAAATTAGATGTATAACCTAATTTCCTCAGGGGTGATATTTTGTATTTACACTGTCTCTTCAACTTATATTCAAAGGGCATAAAGAATACTTGCTCTTGCAAGGTTTCTCAGAGGGTACTACAGGTGACCATAAGGCCTTAGCAGGTGACTGAGGGAGTTAGAATAGCAGCTGGTTGTCTACAACAATGTATTTCCTTCTAGAGAATGGGGTTTGTTTTAAATAGTGATTTGTCACTCTCGTTAATGTTCTAGTAGATACAACACCTGCAATCTCTCTCTTTTTTCTTCTTTATGAAACTTTACCAAAACCGTCAGACCTTTCTGACCTGCAGACTCAGTTACAATGGTGTGTTCTATATGGGATAATGTTTAATAACCATCCACAAAATTCACATAGTGCCTGTATGGCTGATAGTTTGCTGCCATGGCAATGCTGCTGTTGCCATGCTGGCTTCCTACAGCGTACTTCCCAGAGCAATGCAAAGTGTTGATTTATATATATTTGAAGTGTTGCAAAGTTTAGTTTCTGTAATTACAGAGAAGCTGCCTCTTTTCTTCAGTGCAGAAATTGAGATCCGTTCATGTATTCATCTTCATATTTTTAAATTTGAAAAATGTGGAAGTCTGACATTTTTAAACACTCTTGATTGTGGGTTCTTGTCTCAAGTATTCTTTCTCTGATGATATGACAGAACATGAGGATAAGATCCATTTATTTACATGGGCTTGGTGGGGGAGGACAGAATGAGAGCTTGTCTGTGATAAGCATTTGCATTTAAGGCTCCTGCATAATTTTTGAAGGGTATTACCCATTTTTTTTAT
>NW_009191856.1:0-45517 GCF_000690835.1 Fulmarus glacialis
CCGGCCCGCTCCCTCCCCCACCCCGGCTCGGACCGTCCCCGGCTCTTCTCCCGCTGCCAGAACGGCCCCGGAGCGGTCGGAGCCACGGGGATCTGCCTCGCTGGTATCCCCGGCTTCCCCAAAGCCGTAGTGAGCACCCTGTTCCTGTTTTCAGCCTCCAGCGTGCTGCTTTTATCTATATCCAGCCATTCAGATGGCTCGGGATTTTGCTGGAAAGACAAACTACCACATATGCAATTAAATGAGAACTCCCCCGGTGTAGTACGGTAAGCTGGTAGGCCTCAGTGTCATGCAAACGCTTGAAGTCAGTGAGGCAAGAGGCTCGGTTAACAGTGGGAAGGGGTGTGCAAACTAAAAACGCCGGGTCTCCTGCTTTTTCTGAAAGGCAAAAGCTTCCCCGTGTTCATGCTTCAAAGCCAGAATGTTTGATGAAAGCCCTGAAGTCTCATAGTCATTCTCAGGCTGCTGTGCCAAGATTTCCTCAATTTGCTTTCATGTCTTTCCTTGTGCAATGATTTGAAATAGATACAGAATTGTAAGGGCTTACCAGACTTTTTCTTAAAATGGGATGACTGTATCGAGAGCTCAAAAATATTTGAGGGAGATTTTAAATACTGAGATGTGTACAGATTTAAATCTTGGTCTAAAGAGATGGTTAAAACCTTGTTTTAAAATGAGGTAATAAAACAGCTGAATCTGAAGCACTGGTACAGAAGAGAGTGAGTGCCTCGCTGGGCAAGTCTCTGGTGTCTGTGGAAGTTGGGGAGGGCAAAAGGCTGTGGATGATAGTGAATCTTGTGACTTTTGGGATCTGTAGGAAGACAACCAGAGATGAGTAAATTTGTGTCATGTGGAAGAAATACTGAAAACATAAATCGCCTTGCAGACTTCGTTCTAGCTCAGGTCCTCAGGCTGCTGCTGCCTTTGGGGTCACTTTGATGGTGCATCAGCCTGGGTGAAAATGCTAGCTTGAGAAATTCCCAATCTCTTCCATCTTAATCCTAGCCACCTATTCCTGTCTTCGCACCCAAGTTGCTGCTCCTCAGTCCTGTTACAGCTGTGGGGCTGTGCTGTAAATGGGATCACTGAAATCATCCAGGTTAAAAATAACGCTCGGGGGGAGGGGAGTAGTGGCTTTTTAAGCCAGCATTGCTACCGAGGAGAGAGTAGTATTGAGCAGCAGCCTTGGAAACTTCGTTTCAATCTAGGAATAACGAGGATTTGGAGGCTTCTTGTGAAGATGGTAGTTGGTTTGCAGATTTTAGTCCTGTTGAGATGTTTTTAATATTGTTTGCTGTTCAGGAGATTGCTCAATGAATTCCTAGAGCAATGGATACCACCTGACAATGCGAAATCCTGGACTTGCCTAGCAGCTGAGGGCATGTGTTAAGGAAGAGTACTGATCTGGCAGGTTCAAGGTTGTAAAAAACTCTTGTTTCATATCATGAAAGCTGATCTGATGTTCCCATGGTAGAGAGAATTAAAAAAATATAGGGCGAGGTTTTTAAAACATATCTAAAGTATATATCTTTGTTTTTAAATAACTTGTAACAACCGTAGACTGAAGAATCATGAGGCCACATCCCAGCTGCGTGCAAGCAAGTATAGGAGAGATGCAGGAAGGTGTATGGGGTGAGTGTTCGCATGCTTGTCTCGAGTTAGAAATCTGGAGAAGTTTGCTGTGGCTGTCAGTGTCCAAAGCACAGTAAAGGCACATTCCAGAAAATTAGAGGGTAACTATTCTGCAACCTTAATGGAGAGAAGAACAACCAGCTCACCTTGTAATAAGGTGGAGTGGAGCTCATCAGAGGCATTCTGTTTTCAGCATACTTGAGAACTTTGGCGTACATTGTACAGTTGTCGAGGTAAAAGTGATTTTATCTTAAGACACAACTTTGAATTTTCCAGATTTTGGGTAGGGAAATACATGCACTGCCTCCTCTTGAAGATCCAGGTATTGTTTTTTATAACCAATCAAAAATAATTATTAGTCCCTCTGCTCCATTCCAGTATTATAATGGCTGGACAAGCAATAATCCACATCAAGTACTTAAACCAGTGATGCTTTCTGACCTGCGGGGTGAGTACTGAAAGTTTGACACCAGAATAAATCATGGTTAATCACAAAATTAGGAAAATTTTTCATTACATACATCAAAAGTGTTTGTTTGCTTCGTTATTTTGCATCTCTAATAGCAAACTGGAATTAGCGAAGGCTGTGATATTTAGTCAAGATATTTCAAGTAAACACTTCATCAGTTTGCGTTTCTCACTCACAGCCATTAAGTGGGATTTAGCAGCCCTCTGTGTAGAATTTTGGTAAGTCTTTTGACTTGAGCACCAAGCCCTAAAGAAACGTTAAATAACCTTCCAGTCTTGGCTTTGGGGCAGTACACTTGTGTTGGCTTTTGTACATATAAATAACTTGACAAAACATTTTGTCTTTATGCCACAATAATAGATGTTACACTTATATGGCTCCTTCAAATAAGATTCAAAGGATAAAGCCTTTTATGATTCAAAAGATAAGGCTGTTGCTTCAGTGTTAGCAGTGCTCAGATTGATTTCAAAGCCTTAAAAAGAAGTGAAACGTGTTTGTAATTTATTGTGGCACTTCTAGTTTTCAGGTTAGGGAATTGGCCCTCTGTCTTGTATTTGCTGTTTCTTGATAAAGGAATGATACTGAAATGTGTCTCTTGATAGTTTAATTTGATATCCTTTTGAAGCTGCGCTTGTTAAGTATCTGGTAACTTATATGTTAAGTTTTGTCTGGTTACTTGAGATTTTTAAATAATGTAATTTGTGGTCATGTGAATGTTTTTGAAGTCTGTAGAATTGTGTAACTATTATATAAACTGGCAGTATATAATTGCCATTTATCACAGTAAAAAAACCAAAAATCCTTAAATGAACTATTTCACAAGGAACCCTTATCACAGCTAGGACAAAACGTGGTTGTGGGAGAATCGGACGCTGCGTGTCGGTAGCAGATCTGGAGCTGAAATAGTCGCCTGCTCACAATCCTGTGATCACTCTGTCAGTTGTGTCATCTTTTAGCATTTTAAACTGTTGATTTGTTGGGTGTGTGGGGATATTTCTGAATGAGCACAATTAAGATTTTTTTTTTTTTTTGGTGGAAATAGCTCATCTACTTTATTCATCTGTTAGCTTGAGATTTAATTATTATAACCCTGATTCTCAGGGTCTAGTTATCAGTGCAGTGCACTCATATTACTCAGTGTTAGGTCAACTTTTTTCCATTCTGCTTTTGACTCCTGGGAGGCCTAACGGAGGGCTGGAACAAAGAGGGGATGTGTGGCCGTTCTGTTTTCTTCAGCATCGTGCTGAAAAGGCAAACATGAGTAACTAGCAACAGAAACAAACATTTGGCTCCCAAAGTTCAACGGTTGTTTTAAGCTTCTACATGGAAGTTCTTAACACTGTCACGGCTCCAATCGATCACCTGTCCGGCACAGGGTGTAGTGGTGCAGAGCTTCAGAAAGGTGCATGGTTGTCTTCTAACTTCCTGGTACTTGTCTCTATAAAACTACCTTCTTCGGAGGGTGTCGTGTGGTGATTCATTTCTTTCATTGCGAACTACAGTGAAATGTTTCTTGGTTGCAAAGCAACCCATCTTTACTTTAAAGAATTTACAACCTGAGGTAGATGGCTCTTTTAAATATCTTTCTCGGTGCCTTCAATATGTCTGAAGGATACTCTGTTATATTTAGCAATGTTTAACCTGTATCTGTTGCTTTTTATAGGTTAATTATGCAGTATCTGCTAGACTAAAGAATGTGTAGTCTTCTAATCCTGCTGCATGCCAGTTAAAGATTAATTGTGACACTCTTGTATGTAAACCTTGAAAAATTAGGCTTAATGGGTGTAGTATTTGTGACCAGTATCTTTGGGAGGGTAGGTTGTCTAGTATAAATATACAGTCATGTTATCCAGCATTGTAACTTACATTTCCAGTGCATAAAATTAGATCTGAATTTGAGTGTTAAAGGTACCATACTGGGTGTTCAAGTCTGGTGCTTCAGAGTCAGGACCTCGGGGCTCTGTGTACCCTTATGCCACCAGCTTCAAAAATAGGAATGCTTTTGCTCTTCTCTCCCACAGAAAGGCCTCTTTCAGTTCTGTAATTCGTAAGGCTAAGATGATTGCATTGATCATAGTTACAAAGGGATTTACTTGTCTCTGTGAATTTGACACTTTTGAAGTATGTGCAACTGCTACAGATAATGTCGTTGGGTGCTCTTTGGAATGAAGCGAATTTTTCCAGTGGGCCAATTAGTCGTGGCATTGGTAATTTTACTACTTGGCTACCATAATTTGTTCGAGATGCATATGAGTAAAACTTTTTATTCCTTTTCTTATTGAAGTTGAAATTCTTAAAAAGATATATCCTAGAACAGAACTGAGGTAGTTTTAGTTGTCTATTTTTAGAGAGTAAAATGCTAAAAACATACATGCTTGTTATAATGCTACATTTAGAAAAGGACTCTGAAGCCGAGTGATGAGATTTTAATTATCTAGTCTTATGAATGGCTCTAGAGAATAAGTTTTGACTATAGAAGATATCTTTTGGTGCACCTCATCCTGTATTTTGGGTAGGCTGGCATTCTACTGAAGCCATTCAAATTCTTGTTTCTGATGTCCTTAAAAGGTTTTTCCCTCAAGTCCTTTCCTGCTCTGATAACCGGTGAAAATCAAAAGCTTTACATCATCTTCAAGTCCTTTTTAGCTCTTCTTCCGTCAAATGATGTTACCTTGGAAAACTTTTGGGTGGAACTTAAGCTGTTATCTCCTATCAGGTGAGGTTTTCCTTCCCAGAAACAAGTGCTGAGCACGAATGTGGATATGTAGGGGGTTGGGAAGCGTGTGTCATCTTAGTCTAACGACAGGTTACCGATACAATTAAAACGTCTTAAAGGTCTGCAGTTTTATTGCAGGGCAGACCTGCTTGTGGTATGTATGTCTGCCTAATCTCAGTAGGTATTTGAATTGTGATTAATGTTACTAGAGTTTCATCAAAAGCAATAGGTGTAAAGTTTTGAAACATTCCTTCATTCCAGATGCTGGTCTTAGTTCCGCTGCTGCTTCTAAGCACGTCAACCTTATGGCAAACTACTTTCACTGTGGGCATTTGTAGCATGCTCTTGCCTTGATTAGCCTCCTCTTGTTGAAGAGTAAATTTATTATATTACGGAGCAGGGTGAAGCAGGGTGACAGTTCGCATATATACAGCTTTGTAATTGGTTATACCTTATGCAGTGAGATACTTTTTTGCCTTTTAATATGATTGCATTCATGAAAAGCACTGCATGAGCAGAATACTATGAACAGAACATAGTATTAACAGAAATGTAAAAGCAATTTCAAGGTATTACTTACAGTAAAACATTAATTCATCTTCATAATATACATGGTGTCTGTAAGCATTAGGCTATAGGTTCTGGTGAGATAAAATGGTCATAAGTTGAGTATGCTGGGCGGTTTATAGTTTTGTTTTGGTTTTGTTTCTTGCAGGTGTGTCTGTACTTCATTATTTTTAGTGGATCAGAGGGAGGAGGCTCCCATGCTAGAGCCTGTGTGCCAACGTGAGAATTTTTTTTTTCCCCACTGAATTAAATTATGAGAGCCTCAGAAGTGTGCTGTCAGTACACTGTCGATATTCATATCTGTATGCTGAATTTTTTGGGAGTTGGAGGGTAAACATTTTTTACGCTACTGGCTCACTCTGTCCCTTTAAACGTTTTCTAGTATGTTGCACTCTTTTGTAAAACTGGCTTGATATTTGTAGGAGGTAAGAAAAAAATCTAAAAATAGGCAATTGCCTAAGGAGCCTCTGAAGTTGTCTCCGCTTAAACCTAAACTTTCTTATTTTGCAGGCACAGTGCTACACTGAAAATTCTTCTGTCCTCAGAAGAGGTTGTTTTTTAAAGATCAAGCCTATTGTTAAACCCAGTATTGTCTGCAATTTGGACAGCTCTCTATGCATCTTGAATTCTTAATCCAGAGAGATTTGGATTTGTAGATTGAATAAAGGTCTCTACTAGACATTTATAAAAAGCTCTTCTCATTCTGATTTTTCTGTGTTTTAGAAGACCTTGAAAAACCCCAAACCCTAATATTGTGATGAGAATTGTTGGGCTTTGATCTTAGGTTTTGGGATGTGTTGTAATCCTTTAGTTTCATGCACACCAAATTGAAAAAAAAAAGAAAAAGGATTTCAGATTGTAAATCTTTACTAGAAGCATCAACGCTAACCTCTGTCACTTCAGCTGTTACATTTGCTAGTTTTATGCTTTGCAAGCTTGTTGTTTTTAGAATCAGGTTAAGTTTATTAGGTAACATTGTTTTGGTTTTATTACCATAAAGAGGCAGCATGGTGAAAACAACACAGCTCTTCTGCGTTGTTCTGTAGGACACACTACTGCAGGGTGACTGACAAGCAGGATTTGGAAAGATTCACTAATAGTTACGCTTGTCAAAAAGTATAAGCCCTTACATAATACTTACTATACAAACAATTCTGTTAATTGGAATAAGCCATGGACATTTGCTTCAGAAGCAAAGTTGGTGACTGAGGTTAGAAAGAAACTTCTGAGTTAGGTTTGTCTTGTGTTAACCATCCGCTGTGGGAGTTGGCTTTCCTTGGAGTATCTGCTGTTAGCCCTTTGGTTCACAGGTTATTAGACTAGATGGACCGCTCTTATGATGTGGGTACGCCTATTAAGTTTTACATTTAAATTTCTTAAGCCTCTCTTATCACTGACTAGACTTGAATTTGGTTTTTATATACACAATGACTAAGGAACCATTTCTTCAGTGGGCCTAGGTAGAACAGCTTAAGACTGAATATCTGCTTCCGTTTACTCATCTTGTGTAGATACCACCTCCTTTATGGCAGAGTGATAAGTGTCTGTTTCAAATATGACGCTTCACAGCTTATTATTTTGGCTTTACTTGTAATAAATGCATTTACACTCAGATGCTTGAATGGTGAGCTGGCGTGCACATGCTTTGCTGATTTTGCTGCAGGGGCGAAGGAGCTCTTGATTCATGGGAACCAGTTTCCATCACAGGCAAATAAGTCCAGTTGGTTTCTGCTGTGTTCAAACATGGATAGCTAGGGTGATGGGTACAGGTGTTAACAGGGCATTTTAAGGTTATAATAGTGAAAAACCAAGAAAGGGATGTAAGTCCTTATGCTTTAAGGAACTTGCTGTCTGGGGTAGGAAGCAGTTCCTTTGTGTATACGTTAAACTCTAGTTGGCTGTTATAGAAATTCTTGCTGTTTTATTTAAAGAACTGGTGTTGTCTACTGCTAGAAATTGCATCCTGGACTAGCAGGATTACCAGCTCGATCCAGCGTGATGATTCCTAGTGGTTTCAGCCATAAGTTTCTAAATAATTCCTAGTTTAATTCCCAAATATTTTACCCCTTTGTAATTAATTGATATTTAATTTGAATTCCTCTGTATTCAAGCTCCTGCATCCAAATAGAAAGCTGGCACAGTTAGACAGTGTATTACTACGCTGGGAGCTGGCCACTTGTTAAATAAAGCAAAGTGCATGTAGCCAAGAGCTGGCAGAAGGAAAGCTTTCAGGAAAATGTAAAGGCGAATTTCTTGGCAGATGTTTTTAACCTAAGAAGTTCTTAGTGTCGACAGTTTAGAACACAGTACCGTAGGCTGTATTTCTGATTATCTCTGAAAGGTGTAAGTTTGTGTTCAGAGGCTTTTACTGTAGTCTCCTGTAGGTCATCTCTAAAAGGAAGCTTACAGGCTCTTTATCTATTTTTATTGGTCTTGGATTCCCAGGCATGTACAAGGGCTCTATTGTCAAGCTTACATACCAATTTTTAACAGGCAGTCCATTCCCTTAAATAATTTACAGCCTTGATAAGTAGGCCTAGATGGCTTGAACATGATTCAAGTTCTGGAACGCGTGTTCCGGAACAAACGAGAGCAGTCAGTGGAATACCTTTTTCTTTTTTACCACTCTTAAGCACTACATTTTATTGCAAATACTTGATGATGGAGGGGTCTTTAGATTAAAGGGAGGTGGCAATGCCTACCTAAGGAAGCTCAAGGCAGTAGGGAACACCATTTCTTCTTGATGCTCATAAAATTTCTCTTCCAGGTGAAACAGGCAACCAACCAAATTGTGATGAACTGTGCTGACATTGACATTATCACAGCTTCCTATGCGCCAGAAGGAGACGAAGGTAGGATTGCTTTTTTGCTGGACTTTTTACATGTTAATCCATTTCATTTCTGACGTGAGGTGCTGTTGCCAAGAGTTAACAACTTGGATTGCAAAATCACATAATGGTTTGATAAGCTAACCTACCCCTAGAAGCACAAAATTAATTATCTAACCTTCATTTTCTTCTCATCACTACCATTTGCATTATGTTTAAAAAAGTTACCTCAAGCTTCAATGAAATCTATGTTCAACTCCATCGTGCCTTAGTGATGTAGGCAAAAGGATGTTTGACTGTTTTTACATTATTATTTATCTTTATACCGGATAACTGTGTAAGAACATGATCTGTACCTATGGACTTCGCAATATTGACAAAATCTGTGACAAGGGCTTAGATAAAGAATGCATCAATGATAGCCTGCAGTAGAAAATACTCATTGGGAAGGATTTGGAAAAGTACAGAATTTAGAAGGATGTTCCGAGTGTAGGGCAACATGGAAAAAGGTGATTGTGTGGAGGAGACAATAGTTGGGATCCAGTTCAGTGAAAGGCTGGAAGTTACTGGAGAAATCGAGGAAGCAATACCTGTTTCTAAGACAAAGTTATAGTCGTTGACATCTTTCCCAATTATATTTTGAGGAGATTTAGCAGACATAAAGTTTTAGCAATTGAACCATGAAATGATTGAGGTGTGGAAAATAAGCTCCTTGAAACAGGGCAATGGTCTAACAGTGTGGAAAGCCTTTCTGATTTTCTTATGGAGCCTTTGCTATTTCAAACACGGTAGCTATTTGGTCCACTGTGTACGACTGTTCCTTAAGTCCTTCAGATGACAAAAGGCTCTGCGGAGCTTCCCTTTCTATAAGAAAAATGCCACAATGATGTCATGAAGCACTTCGTTGAAACCATGATTGTGAATTAAAGGAATGATCTTGATGATGGATAGAGAAAGGTGTTCCTTTCTCTAGTATGCTTATGCAACAGCTGAAGGAAGTTGGAGAGAAGGGCTGTGTTTGAACACCTAAAGAAGAAAAGAAATCTTAATTTTCTGGATTGGATTTGGTAGGGACAATTAAAATTCTTGTTGTAGTGACGTTATCCTGTGGCTAGTAGATTTGTATGTGGCAAGTGGAATGTCTGCAGTGAGTCTTTGCATTTAAATTGGTTTGACTTTTTGTTTTTAATATAATAAAGAAATCAGAGGGCTTCTTAAGTGCAGTTGTGAGCAGCCGAGCGGTGCTTAGGTGGATGGGGAACTCTGTCCTAAGGAAGTAGCGTTCGGTGGGTGTGTTGTGGAAAAGTAGAGCTCAGTGCAGGAAGTGCGGTCGCAGTGAGAGCGGGTGGCAGAGAAGAGTATTACCAAAGAGGTTGGAGTCTGGCCACCGCGTTTCGATAGTGAAAGAATAGAACGCTGTTTCCTACGTGCTTGATTTGGGCTCCTGGGTTGTACCCTGGCGCTCCATTCCTGCGTGCCTTTTGTACGCTGCCGTTGGTGATCTTTAGTTGATTGGATGCACTGTGTTGCTAAGCACTCCTGGAGCTATTTCTTATGCTGAGTAATGAGGCGATAACGAGAGTGGTAGTAATAGCAGAGTGTGTATAGAGTCTGTTCCGCCTACCACTGTGCCATAGGCCCAAACCACCTATTAATTTTTTATTTTGTCATTGAGAAAATGAAAATAAACGGAAAAGGTACCTAGGAATAAAGTCTCTTTCCAATCAAATCAGGAAAAACACATAAAATAGAGAGGATCTCTATTTTAATGTATTCTCTTTGTTGTTTTCAGCTGATTTCCCTCTCATAGGGGTCTATTTTTCTGTTCTTTAACAGTGATAGACTCTCCTTGTAGCTTTGAAGTATTCATAGTAGAGCTTCATGGAGACTTAAAACCAAGTACACTGGAAGTGAGTTTCTGTGGCTTAAATTCCTTCATTCTGATTTTTCAGATAGCCTTGAATGTGGTGCTCTGGACACACAGGAATATGAGTACAGCACTCTGGCTATAGTGTAGGCACTCGCCTCTCAAACTTGTATCATAAATTTTTGAGGTGCAGCTTTGTTGCCTGTTTACTATAATTATACTCAGGCTTCCTGGGGTTAAAACATATCTTTCAGTTTGGTAAACTGCCAACTGGTATAATGGCTTTGGAAGTAAAATTGCATGAAATTGGCAGACTATTTGCTGGCACCTGTTGATACAGATCAAGTCAGTCTTACTAATGCTTCTATTGTGCACAGCTTTTGGATTGTAATTGTATAACTGGTCTCAAAAACAGAGAACGAAATATAGTCCAATGAACCAACAGAAATATCAGCCAGATCATTTGGATTTAGTTACTTAGGTGAGCCTCGTACCAAATGCCTATGAAGTATGTTTGAAAACGAGTGAGAAGTTATTGATGTTTTCTCCTTTAAAGGCTCTAGGGAAGAATCGTTACCTCTTTTAGTTCTGTACCTCAGTGGGGAAGAATTTGTCTCACGCTTGTCTGTAAATGTGAGACAAAAGATAATCAGTCACTTATCTTCTTTCAAGCGTGGTTCTGTTCCGAAAAGCAGCTGTGTGAAAGAGAGACCTTCTTGTTCAACAGATACCTTTCCCTTGTTTATGGAGGTGATCTGTTGACTTTTGTGCAGAATAGTTTATTCTTTTCATAGTAATTCTTGTTAGTCTTGAGTGCCTACTGCGCTGTGGCTCATACAACAACAGAAATCTTAGCTGGAACCGTGGGCTGTGTTTTCCCTCCCCTCCTATTCACTCTTCTAAAGATGGATACAGCAGAGGGTAGAACTTGGTGTTTGGAATTTTAATGCAGATTTGCAGGGAAATCAGATTATTGCCCAATATCTGACAGGAAGCTGAGGGTGGATCTCTGAAGCTTTAAAGTCAAAGTAAAAAATTTTGCTCAATTCACAATTGAGTGATAGTGAGTAATAAACCAGGAGAGATTGATTACGCAATACTTTGGAGTAGAAAAATTCTCTGTTTCATCATAAAACTGGTGTAGTGATTGTAACTGGAGGTTGTGGATTTGGTGTTTGTGCCAGGTATGCTGTAATGGAACAAAGCTGCTCAAAAGACTTGAGTTTTCCATTGCTGAAGTTATGACTGGCTCCTCCCACTAACGAGGAGCTTGTTTTTGTTTTTTCCACAAGCTAGTTTTTAGCATTTGTAGTCAAATGTTTATAGTGCAGTCTTAGCGTGCTGTACTACTTGTCCAAATGGTTGACTTTGCTCAGCTAAATGAAGAACTGAAAAGGCATACCTAAGCAAGTTGGTTCGTAAGTTAAATTTTAGGGGATTGAGTTTCATACTTACTGAATGCTAAGTAGTTTGAGCTTCATGTGAATCTCTCTTTTAAGGAGCTGTGAAATTGTGATGGAGTCATAATCAGTGAATTATATTGTCTTTAGCTTGGAACGCTTTTGAGATACTGGGGGACCTAAAGCAGCTTCTTAAATTTAGAGGTGCTTGGAGGATAGTAGTTGGCAATTTCGCATAGAAAATTGCAAGCAACCATAGTGATGTTTGTTTAGCAGAAATAATTGATTTGTACTTCAACCTTTAAAAGGTTTTAAGGCCAGAAATCATTATTTTAGTCTTTTCCTTCCTAGTATGGTAGGGATGTGCTTGGATGCTAGTGCTAGATGCTGGTTAGAGATCCTCAGCTGATGTTTAAAAACAGCAACAGAAGATCACTAGCGCTTATGGAAGGCTAAGCAATGTGACCCAAGTGTATCTAAGCAGTGCTTTCCCTTGGCCTGGGAGCATATTGTTCCACGATGATCCTAAGGCAGTTTGAAATCATGCTGCTGTGGAAAGCGGCAATGATGCTTGTCCTCACTCCCTTCCTTCTGCTGGCATTCAGGTTTGTACTGTTGAGCAGCCATGTGGATCAGGAAACTGCACTGGCTGAAAACTGCCTCTACAAGGAGGGGAAAAAAAAGGCAGCTTGGAGACAGATCATCTTCCTGATCCTGATGATTGTATGTGAATGCCAGTGGAAGGAAGGGAATGAGAACACACAGCTGGGGCCAGGTGGGAAAAATGAGACTACTGTCTCTGCCCGTAGCAGACTAGATTTGTTTAAGCCAGTTATGAAACCTTTCTTTGTTGTAGAAAAGCTCATCTTCATCCTTTCTTCTGGAGAGGACTTGATGTGACAGAATTTTTAATGGTAGGTTTTTTAAGGAGGCCTGGGCTGCGTTGGCATGGACAGTTTGGGAATATCTGATACATGAGAATACTTCTGACTCCTTTAAAGGATTTACAACCACTGGTTTGAAACACGTGAAAAGATGTGAAAGGGCTTGAAAGCATTAGCATTCTCTGAAATTGCATCGGCATAGTTCAGTGGCTAATGCTGTAGGAGGACAGTGTATGCTATGTCAACATGTAGATGTTTTAAGCCAACGTGTTTAATTTGCAGATAGAGTAGGCAGAGTGTACACAGTCACGGCAGCTCAGTTGATGAATGCAAGTTCATTAAGCCACATACCTTAATTGTCTGTGACTTTTCCATGCCATGGAATGAGGGCTACTTGAAAAAATTCCATCTCTTGCACTTGGCTTAGCCTCCACTTTGAAATACATGCACATTTGACATTGCATAAAACCTTTGGCTAGGATCCATGTTTATAAGCATGTAATACAGAAATTGGGATCATTAATTGATGTATCCATCTGGTTACTGTGCAATTTCAGGAAGTACTCTGTAGAAGGACTGTAATTTATTTAAAACGCTATTGTAAAATTTGATATGTAGCGCTCTGAGTTTGGGAGGATTGCTAGATCTGATTTTTATGCATTTTTTCCAAAGACATGGAGCACTGGCAGCTTTTTATTTTCTCATGCGACTTGGTCCAGACTGTGTACTAATGTGCTAGTGATTAACTTGCAACCTTGCAGTGCCAAACTCTCCAAAGTTAGTAGGCTGCCAAAATTGTGTTGTTCTCTTCAGGAGCTTTTGTATTCAACACTGTTAGGAATTCAGACAGCCTTTTACTGCAATTATATCTTTGTTATAAGCATTTCTCTTAAACTCTAACAAAAAGTATTGTTGATGGTTTTCCATGGTTCTTTTGCTCTGGATTAAATTATTGGCACTGAATAGTTTAAAAAAAAAAAAAAGTAACTTTGAATCTTTCATTTATATTCTGCTGTTTCGGAAATTGATATATAAGCAGCCGCTTTGAGAATTAGAAAAATTGCTGGAGCTGAGTGTGGAAAGACACTCTCCCAGACACCAACTCTTCAATGAGGACACGCTTTGTGAAATGAGCGTTACCTTTCGTTGGAGATGTGCTCTCGCCGTTGCTTTCCAGTGCTCGTCGGAGGCTGGTTGTCGCGGCAAGCGGGGCGGTCCCGGGCTGTCGCACGGCCCTCGGCCTCCTTTGCTGGAGATTGCGATCAGCATGTGCTGGGAGTGCACAGCTCCGCTGGTGAGATGGCTGCTTCCAGCCCTTTTAAACTATAACGTGTTTAAACATTGTTTCTAACCTTAGGGTAATTGGGAGCTAACACTGTAAAGTTAAGGTTGAGAAGCTGTTTGAAACAAGGTTGCTTTCTGCAATGTGTTAATGTGCTTTCCCAGGCTGTTGCAGGGGGAAAAAACCACTTTCCTATGGCTTTCCTAGTACAGGCTAAAAAGGTTATAAAGTAGTGGAGCTACAAATTCAAATACACTTAGAAGGACTTCACATTTGGGAGAGGAGGAGGGGGAAATTTAATATTCATTGTCAACTTTTGGCAGAAGATCTGCATAACACGCATTCTTCTGTATTTCTCAGTTTCAGTAGGTTAAAACTGTGATCCTGAAGTCATGGTATTGTTTGTCTTTGGTATCAGATTGTTTCCATTAGAAGTTGTAAAAAGATACAAATGTTTTTGGTTTGCTGTGGTCATTTTAAAATACGTGGGGGGGAGTGTTTCTGCATTCTTGTACTGATCTTTATCAGAGGTTTCTCAGGTTTTCATTTAGCCTCTGACCACAGGCTGACAGCTCAGCATCTGCAGGTTGTCCAGCAGCGGGATTCCTCCCGGGCAGGCTAACATAAATTTCTGACAGGTATTCAGCCCGTCCTTCCCTCTGACCGAGGTCACTAACATGCTATCGCAGAACAACAGGTTTGTTGTCTGTTGGACTCTAAAGATAGCCGGGGTCAAAATTCATTGGATCTAAACGATGTAGTCAGCACTCAGCTCCACTCTCTGTTCCTTGGAAGCCCACTTCCAGACTAGTGTGTTGTGCGTTAGTTGTTCCCCTGAATACCTTCTCTCCAACTCTCTTATAATGTCTCCTTTTCTGCCTCAGTATTCCGCAGTTATAAGAAGAAAGGCTAAACCTTTACTTTTCATTGCTCATTGCCCAACGCTTGCTGGCATTGTGATGTCCTTGGCATGTATTCTGTTTAAATGGTCTATCTCATCCCTCTTACAGTTGATTTTAAAAATCTTGGAACTCCTCAGTACAGTTCTTCTACTTGATCCTGTAAAGAACTTTTTTTCCTTGAATTTGTTTCTGTACTGTATTTTTTTTTTACAGCTAGAATTCTTTTATTTTAAGCATTTATGTATTATGTACCCTAGCATGGTGGTTAACTCTGATTAAACGCTGAGCAGAGCACTGTGAAACCAGTAGTTAAGACTAATATATTTGTGCAATTTTTGCATTTATGTTCTCTGTGAGCAGAGATTGATATTAACTCTAACTTAAGGCTGAAATCATACTATTCCAGAATAAATAGCACTTTAAATTTTATAAAAATAAAAACATGTTTCCAGTTACTTTTGTCACATATGGAACAACTTAGCTGAACATCTTGTGAGTGTGCTTAGGCTGCCTCTGAAACCCAATACCTGGATTCTTGTAGTGATACTTGAGCATGGAAGACAGGTCGTTCTGTAAATTAAATTGTTGTTTCAAACAAGCTTTGTCATTCAGAATTCCAGGTAATGAAAAAATTTATATAGTGGTACTTTTTTCTTTTAGGATGTTTGCCTCTATGTATCAGCACTTTCCAGTATTCTTTTTTGTCCTTTTTTCTGTCACCATTCAAAACTATTATCTATTTCAGTAGATAACTGAAGCTATTTACTGAATCTTTCTTCAATTTTGAAAGTACCCGAAAAGGTTGCTAGACCCTTGCTAGCATTTCAATATCCTAGGTGTGTTTTCACTTCGATTTGAGTGATGTAAGTGGGATGGGACAGGCAGCTTGTACTAGGAATGCTGTTACTTTAAACTGGTCTGTGCATTTCCCGTATCTTTCAAAACTATACTGAACTGCCGCATGTTTATTGTATTTATAAATCTAGAATTATACATCAGTATGTCTGCATAGAAAGATGTATTACTGTGTCCAGGCTTACCAAGTTTGGTAGTTCAAGATGCTGATGTGTGGTAGAAAGCATTGCTCATTTGTTTTGGTGCAGATTTGCATTCCTTAAAGATAGCTAGTTATTGCAGTTGTTAAGTATAGAGTGACATAGGTAGCAGAACTTGCAAAGTGAGGTCCTACATAGCTATCTTAGATTTTTGGTTGAAGGAGCATAGGTGTACATCACCTTGGATGCAGTGAGTGGGACTTGATGAATTAGGAAGGAAGAAGCAACACCAGGTGTTCTCTCTGGGCTCTGCTAACTCTAAGCTGCAGGACAGTTTAATTCCTGTGTACCGATTCCCTCCCCCTATCTATCCAGCTTGGCCTTATAGTTTGGATGTTTGCATCTACAGATAGATCCAATGCTGTGTAAACGCTATACTGCTTAATATTCTGGTTGATTTTGGATGCTCTTGCTGAATGGTATATAAACTCCAAGGTAGGTCCCTGGCTCTGAAGGCAATTTTTAAATAAAATCAACATTGTGTTTTTCTTTGTGGTTGAAACCAAACAAAAACACCTTGCTGTGGATATTAGTGTGCTTTTCAAAGTGAGATCCACAAATTAGTTAAATAAATCATAAGCATCCTGTTTGGAATAATTAGTAAGAATCCTGCTACACTGATGTAAGCATTTAATATTGAGGGGAAGTTTTGTGCAATATTTTACCATTTGTCAGGATTGCAGTAGTTGTTACCAGCATTCCTGGTGTTGTACAGGATACTGTTCTTACTCCAAGTTTACAATTTGACAGTACAGCTTTCATTACTGGGCACAGCAGAAGACTTCCCTGCCATGTATGAGTGCATTCTGATGGACGGGGTGTATGGCAGAGGTGGAAGGAGCACAGAGGTGGTGCTTTGAGTCTGTGGCTGTATAGTCTGATATAAATACGGTAGATTTATTTGTCTGAAGCGAGATAATATAACATGGAACTCCGATAATGGGTGATGTTTCTTTGGTTGCTTGCATTTATATAATTCTGGATTATTCAAAATCTTCATTGATTTGTTCAGTAACTACAGCATGCTGTTGGATTCAGCTGATTCAGTTAATTTTAAATGTTCATGAGTTAGAAAAACATCTCTGGGGCTTATTTTGAACAAAGTAGTCTGTTTTTCTGTTTCAGAGGTACACGCCACAGGGTTCAACTATCAAAATGAGGATGAAAAGGTTACTCTCTCCTTTCCCAGTACTCTTCAGAAAGGTAAGAGCTATTTTCATGCTTTCTGCTTGCTTCAACTGTATGTTTAAGACGTTTGCACTTGAAAAAGCTGGAGTGGGACAGCTCTGTCTTCCCTGAAGTTTCTGACTGCGAGTGTAGTGCTCCCTGGGGAGTCTGTCCACTATGTCACTTTGTGAGCCTCTGGAATTGAAAATGTTGTTTCACTAATGGTTTGCTTCTAACACCTGAGGTGACTCTAATTATTTACCTGCTGTTGGGAGTTAGGCTCAGAAGCCATTTATCTGTTTTCCTCTTACCGAGAATGAGTTCATCTGAATTACTGCAGTATTTTCCTAGGTGTGAATGTACTAATTCTTTTGAACCTGCTACAGTTTTTTGCTCTGAGGACTTTGTCAATGGAAACTCAGCTCCTCAGTTTGAATAAAGCAGTTTTATTTCATCTTGACAAATACAAATATAAAGATTCTAGGTGATTTAGTGTTTCATTCTGTGGGATATTGGCATGCTGCCTCTCTGATCAAGATCAGGTTTCCCCTTTTGCACTGAGACATCAAGGGCAGAATAAATCCTGAGACTAATTGACTTACAAGCTTGAATGCAGCCAGTGCTCCATCTTGGCTTTGGTAGTAGATTTCGTAGGATGCTATTACTGAGTAGCCACCCTATATTTTGCAAACTTTACTCAAAGGTAAGGACTGTAGGATCAGACTTCTCAGATGGCTTAGGGTGGGTCTCTCCTGGTTATCGCCATTGTGTTTAGAAGATGAGAATGAATACTGCAGCAGCCTTTGCCGATCAAGTGCTAAAATGCTGTGGTGAGTCTGGCTTTGCCTGCATTGCTCTGCTGGAGCTTATTTTATGTAAGGAGAGTGAAGGGTTTGAGGGAGGCTGGCAAAAAAGTGATGGGTGGAGATGAGTTGCAGGGTCATCTTATTTCAGAAGGGCAGTGGGCCAGCTGAATAGCCTGGCCTGAAGGTCCAGACCAAATAAATGTTCTGTTTGGCACATGCAAATAACAATGCCCCATCTGTTTCTGTTACAGGGACAGGAACGCTAAAGATAGACTTCGTAGGGGAGCTGAATGATAAAATGAAAGGTTTTTACCGAAGTAAATATACCACCCCTACTGGAGACACACGCTATGCTGCTGTCACTCAGTTTGAGGTATGGGCTATATTTTTGTTTTCAGGGAATGTCATTCTTAATATAGGATTTATGCTTAGAAGAAGCAAAAATGTGATTTCCTAGCTTTAGCTATACCCTCTGGGTAAATTTCAAAAATCCATATTTATTTGCTTCTTGCTCTTAGTGTGGATAGGTAATACTAAAAGCAGCCTTTACTTTGCAACTTCAAGGTCAGTAAATTCTGGATCTGGCAAATTCCCCAGCCAAGGATCATGCTGTTGTCTGATGCATCGTATATATACAATTGCTGCAATGTTTAAGAACAGCTATTTATTTACATGTGGTCAAATACCTCTGTATAACTTTCCTTTATGAAGTATATTAATTTTTTTAATAGAACACTCTGCCTTTATCTCAGTGTCTTAATGACATCCAAAATGTGAGCCAGATACTGTCTCAAGTATTATGTAAACCCTGGACAGAATGACAGAATTTTATACCATATTGTAATTTCATAGTTATCTGCCTGGTTACATAAAAACATGGAGTGCTTACCTCGTACAAATAGAACATTTCTTGGGTGCAGTCTACTGACAGAATATAAATAGGTGGTCTTATGTATACGGTCTGTGAACGCCTGGTTGCCCTCTCTGCTTTCACATGACTGAGCTTTGCTCCTGTCATGACTCTGCTAAATTTTGCTCAGACTGTAGAATTCCACCAGAGCACAGAGTGCTTTTCAGCGGCACTTTTTTTTTTTAAACCAAGAGTGAAATAATTAAGAATAAAATGCTGTAATGCAGAGGTCAAGAGTGTCAGTGAGGAGACTCTATACCAATGACTAGCCATCATTCACCTAACTTCTTGCCTGTAAAATATGCTGAATTTTTGTGTGTGTTTTATTGCCATGATCTCTTGCGATTTATGTGTTTAATGCTCTTATTTCCTTCAGGCTACTGATGCTCGCAGAGCTTTCCCTTGCTGGGATGAGCCTGCTATTAAGGCAACATTTGATATTTCTTTAGTGGTTCCTAAAGACAGAGTAGCTTTGTCAAATATGGTAAGTTCTTGATGGGCAAGTAAAGTGTTTTAAATAAAACTGTAATAATGCCAGCTGATTATTTGATAGTTAATAGTGTGTCCTGGTAACAGACAGAATTAGGAATGTAGGCTGTCTTGTTAGCTATTACTAAGCAGCTCTAAATTGAGAGAGCTTTTTAAGAGATTATATTGCAGTGTCAGATGCTAGCACAAAACCTAAACAGGTTGTACAAACCACAGTGGTGTTTGTTTTTAAAAAAAAAAAAAAAAGTCTTAGCATATGTCATGCCACGTGCTGCTTGATTAAGAGTGACTGGGGGAAAAAAAGTGCCTTTGCGTGTTTATATAGCTGTTGTAGCTACATAAGCAGACGTAGCACTTGAGATAAATAAGCATGTTTTCTGCCCTAGAGAATTTTTGACCAGAACTGGGGTACAATGTGCAAGTAGAAGTACCTCTGTCACAAATACAAGTGCGTATTTTCAGGTTGTTACTCTAAATATGGTGCAAATATTTCTAGAAGATGTTGCTGGAGAAGAGCAAGTCACTTTAAAAATAAACTGTTCTATTCCAGTAGCTAACTTTCATAGTTACCTGTAAAGTCTAGCCTTGCCCACTGACCACATGGTTATGGTTTCTGTTTCAGAATTTAAAGTGAAAGCCTGGTGCCTTATTGGGATGTGGGTAATATTCCCTTTGAAGGACAGCAGCTGATAGCTGATGTGTTCAGCTGCCTTTGCAGTAATGGAGTATAACGTATATATTATAAAAGTACACCTCCATATGTGATGGGGCATTTTCGAGTTAGGAGAGGAACTACATTGTGGTCTATATTTTAAAATCGTAAAAGAAGTCCTTTCATTTTAAATGCGTGACTCATAATGATGGAATAGTTAGTCAAATGTATTGTGTAATACAGTTTCACTTCCATGAAATTAACTGATTCCCTTTCATGTTGAAAGAATGTCATTGACCGGAAGCCGTACCCAGATGATGAAAATCTGGTGGAAGTGAAGTTTGCTCGCACCCCTATAATGTCAACGTATCTTGTAGCGTTTGTGGTGGGAGAATATGACTTCGTAGAGGCCAGGTCCCTTGATGGCGTCTTAGTGCGTGTTTACACTCCTGTTGGCAAAGCGGAACAAGGAAAGTTTGCGTTAGAGGTAAATGCGCTCAGGGTGACTTAATTATTGCTGTGGCAATCTGCGACAGGCTGGACATAGCACTCTCCTCTGTTCAGTCACCTAAATCCATGCAAAGCTCATGAGGGTGTTTTTTGCTTTAATGGCTCAAAGCGACTGGGCTTGATATTAAACAGCATTTCAGTTGTGGACAAACTAATGTCTATAATGACGAAAACATACAGCTTAATTCAGTTCTGATTTGGTGATGCAGACTTTGGTCCAAAGATGATGAGAAGTACTGAAGGGTAGGCTACAGCCTGGGAGAAAAAGGGGATGCGAGTCTTCCAAACCGTTGTGCTCTGGAAGCTGGAAATGGGGCTTCTGGGAGAAATCTTGTGCACACTGCTTTCTTAGGCTAGTCTCAGTTATAAATTTTCAAGTTTTACTAATTGTTCCAAGTTAACATTTCTCCTCTTGTTTCTTGCAGGTTGCTGCTAAAACTCTGCCTTTTTATAAGGACTACTTCAATGTTCCTTACCCTCTTCCTAAAATTGATCTCATAGCTATTGCAGACTTTGCTGCTGGTAAAGTAACTCACTTTATTGATGAACTGTATTTTATTTGAATTTTAAACATTTAGGAAGAGGTGTGTATCAATATCAATAAACCTTTGTATTTATTTTATAAAGGTGCCATGGAGAACTGGGGCCTTGTTACTTATAGGTATGCTGTTAAAATACTGTCTTTCCCCCTCTTTGTTCACTAATTCTTGGAAGTAATTGGATTAGTTTTAGGGAGCTGTAATTATTGGGTATCATCCCAAATAAGACTGAGTAAATACCTTCAACTCTTGCTTCGGTTTGGATAATTTTAACTTCTGCAGCAGCGTGCATTATTGTACAAATCTTAGGAAGGCAAGAATGAGCTATTACAACTACTGTCCAAGGGTGTGAGATTTTTAAGTGTCTGGCAGCACTGCCTGTTCTACAAGAGAACTTTCTTGGCCGCTTTTTTTCCCCGTAAAAGTTACGTACTTACTGACACAGCTGGAAGAGTTTCTTATTTTATGTTATAGGCAAGTTGGTAAATTTAACAACCACAGTATAACCATGTGGATATGAGTATATCAAAAATATTAACTTGCCTTTCTTTTCAGTTTTTTTTTTTTGTTCATCTGATCAAGCTTTTGTACTTTTGCTTGATATTATTACATTATCTGTGCTCATTGTTAGAATAATTTTCCTTCATTTTGTACAACACTGGTCTTGTAAGCTTTGGACTTTAAATCCTGAAATAGTTTGAATTTCTTCTGCTAAACTTTTAATTTGGCCTTAAAAAATTTAAATGGAAATTTGAGCCCAGGTTTAAAATCTACTTGTCTGCTTATTGCAATTCTGATGAAATCTGATATTTTACTCCCTGTGGAAAAAAAATATTTGTCCTGGATGAGCAGAATTTTTGGAAGCCTTTCTTAATTGTGCTGTTAATTTTTCCCCCCCTTTATGCTCAGTTTGGCACGCTTGCTTTATCCCTTTGGGGACAGAAGGTTGGCATAGTCTGCAGGCACCATCTATGTTTTGAGATGCATGTTTTTCCCCTTTGAGTTGCAGCAGTCCAGAAGTCCTTTCTGACTGACCCACTAAGTCCTGATCGTGACGGGGTGTTTGTAGCAGAAGGTTGTGTGCCTGACCTAGGGAGCACTTGCGTATGTATGCGTGTGTGCACGTGTGCCCTGTGTGGAGAATCTTGTGCATCTGCAGTGGCGAGTGTAACACGACTGGTTGTGCACTTGGAAGAGTTGGAATTCCTCTGGGGATGAGGGAGGCAGAGAAGACTTGCTGTGCATACATCATGCAGTGCAAAGGCAGTTATGGTTAAGGTTCCTAGATTATGTAGGTGAGCTATTTTGTAAATAAAGGATAAACTTTCTTGTTCCTGCCTGGGTTTTTGCACTTGTCTTCTTGCATGCCATGAGGAATTATTGCTCCAAAGCATTCCAACAGCTGTGGAACTTACCAAAATAATTTAATGTCTACACTGAAATAGCTTTTGGTTTTTTCCAATTGTACTGATCACTTTTTAGCTTGCTTAGGTAATTTAACCTACTTTTGATTGTGTTTTTTCCCTAGGCATGTACCACTCTCTTCAGTTATCTTTCTCTCTTAAATACAGGGAGACTGCATTACTCATTGACCCCAAAAATTCCTGTTCTTCATCTCGCCAGTGGGTTGCTCTGGTTGTAGGACATGAACTTGCTCATCAGTGGTTTGGAAACCTTGTGACCATGGTATCTAACAGTTACAAGTTGTTCTAGTTTTCTTTGACATGTGCTTCATATCATGTGTGTGTTCAAGTGCCCCTTAATAGCAGGCTTGCTATCTTTAAAATAAAAAGATTAAATATTTAAACAGTGCTTTATTACTACTTTCTTCTTTACTAGTGTGTTCTTTAGAAGTATTCCTAGATCTTTTCTATGTGAAGTAATGTTCAGTTGTTTGAATATAGTCCTAGCTAGAGTTGAGCAGGTGTTCCATGGAAATTATTTTGGCTAGTCAGATTATTTAGAAGCAGTAATCCACTGTTTTCGTTTCAGGTAGGCATGATTCACTCATCAGGCTTTCATACCAAGCAGGCATATCAGTACCTGAATGGTTTGATGTTTAAGTCATTTTGGTGGGAATAAAAGTGTATCTGAGGCAGCAAGACTGAAATCTGTAAATAAATTCCATTTAGCGCTAAAAACTGGAACCTGTATCTGTCAGAGCTTCTGCTATTAACAAATGGCTTCAGCTTACTCTGTTAATTAGATCTGACATTCCTTTTCCCAAAACCCTGCAAACAGATGCTTGAATCCAAATATTTCACAGGTTAGGAAGTTTCTTGTATTGTAAGAAACCAGTGTGTTTGGTAAAAAAGCATGGCTTCTGGATCCCCAAATCTGCATTGTTCTGGATTTTAGGCTGCTTAAATGAAGTGTGAGTGGACAGAGGGAAAAACCCAGTGTAAATATTAATTATAACACTAAGCAAAGTTAGTCAAATTTTTCTACAGTGCCGTGCCTCTTAAAATCTAGCCAACTGCATCCATTCCTATTTGTGGTAGCACAGGTAGCTTCCATGTGAGAGCAACACAATATTTACATGGAAAAGCAATATTAAAGTAATACATTTTTAGCTTTTAGTACAGTTGGAGCAGCTGGAAGCAAGGCGAGCCAGCATGATGTGACTAGACAACACTGTAGGATGCCAGCAAGTGCCTTGGAGACCGTTAGTGACCCACAAACCATTCGTGGTCCTTCTGACCATTGAGAACTGTGACAGTAAGCTTGAGAAAGTACCATTAACAAGAATCTCTAGAATTTTGATTGAATTAGCTTTTTATTTTCCTTTTGAAGTTCTAGGTCTTCCAAAAATTTTCTTTAAGAATTTTTTCTCTCATCATTTTATGTTCTATGATGCAGCTGTGAAATATGAAAAGACATTCCAATGTTACTTCTCAATTTCCAGAAAGTCAGCTTTTTCTCCTCTGGAATCTGAGGTGCGTACAGCACAGCAGAAAGCCTCAGCAGCATCACTGGTTTAGTTTGCCAGTACCAGATCTTATTGGCCAGCACAATATACCAGTTCTTCTGTAGCAAAGATAAATGAAATCAGAATACTTGCAGGGGAAGAAATAGATTCGTGAGCAATTAGGTTGCCAGTGGGATAAGAGAGAAAAACAGGGAGGTGAAAAGATTTAGAAGTCTAACCTAATTGCCCAAGAATCTATTTTGCAGTTGCATTAATCCTTTGGCACCAATCTGTGTGTATCGGAACCTTGTCTTGGAAACAGATGCGACCAGAAATGTAAAAGAAAATTGGATAGTCTCCACTCTAAAAATAAAGTGGGGCTTATCTGCACAGAGTTTCAGTAACAGCTTTCCTTATTGAAATTCCACCCTCCCTGGGGTAAATGTTTCATTCATAGTAGAAGCAGTAGTTCTTTGTAGAACAGCTTACTGGACTGATTCTACATCCTGTTCAGTTTCTTTTACTTAAGGGCCCATATCATCATAGCCATGCTGCTTCTGAGTTAGCCACCCCATTTACATTTAAAGAATGGTTGGTAAGAGCAGTTATGGAAGAGGGTGTTTTCTTCCTCTGTATCCGTAGCTTGTTTCCTTATCTCGCCTACTTCAGTTAAATATTAGAAATGAAGGGAAGAATTTTAAAATGTCAATGTAACATTCTTATCTTAAAAAAACAAAGCCCACCTTTGGCTGGTGAGAAACAACTTTTAACGGTTTACTAGATTTCAGATTTCCATAGTCTAGAACACTTTTTCAGATTCCAGGTTTTCTCCTTTATGTAAGCATACTCCTTAGCAAAAAAACCAAACAAACCCAAACAAAATCAGTCTTCTGCAGCTGCTGCTATTCAGTTTGGAAAAGACACTGTTGTTGTGTTGCCCACAATTCTTCTGTTTTACTGAACTGTGGCCTTGCATGTCACTGACTCTTTTCCCTAGTCTAGCTAACATTCTTAGCTGTTCCCTCAGTGGTTCTGCTCTGACCTCTAGTCTAGTCTCCGGCAATTTCATTTGTACCTGATGCTGTTCTCCTCCATGCAGAGTTTCTGAAACTTAAGACAGAGGGGTGGACAGTTACTGGGTGCTGATTACTCTTCTTGGGCTGATGACTTCTTTATAGAGAGGAATTTGTGCTTGCAAGTGTTACCTGTTTCTCTGATTGGTACTAAACTAGGCCACTAACAGCTTATCTTTGCTGGAAACTCCTTGTTGATTAAATGAAGGTCTTGGAATTTTGTTCTTTATTCTACTTTCTTATCTTTCCAGGAATGGTGGACCCATCTCTGGCTGAATGAAGGATTTGCTTCCTGGATTGAATACCTATGTGTAGATCACTGTTTCCCAGAGTACGATATCTGGACTCAGTTTGTTTCTGCTGATTACACACGAGCTCAAGAGCTTGATGCCTTAGACAACAGTCATCCTATTGAAGTAAGTTCTGTTATTGCTATTGATTGTCCCCCTTTTTTTCCTTGTCAGCTGGGTGTAAGCTTTTTTTCCTATTTAGAAAAAAGGGAACTTTGCATTCATTCACGACACAAAGGAAAATCTAAGGTTGCATTTACACTTTGTGGATTTTCCTTTACTTGAATTAGTATTTCAGAAGTGAGGTTTGAGAGTCTGAAGATGGCTTCTTCTGGAGTTTTGCTGCTCTACTGACTTGAAATGGCAAAGTTGTGATCAAAACTCATCATTATTTGTGTTTTGTTTTGGTTTCTGATGAAAGTGGGTAGTTTTCTGGCCCTTGAGCACAGTGAAGTAGCTACTGACTTACTCCAGTGCTCGACAACATAAACCAAAGTGCAGCATAGCCCAGAGCCCAAGCTACCAAACTTTGCTGGGCTTATACTGGTTTCCGTCTGAGGCCACCTTAGGTGTTTCTGCGTTGTACTCCCAGAACTGTGAGTGTGATGCAGACAGTCTTGAAATAAGTAGGATCTAGCTGGGCTTGCTGCTTTGGAAACAAGGCAGTAGTTCAGTAAGAAGAGAAGGCAGCAGCGAGCTCAATTACAGCAAAACTGGGAGCTGAGCTAAAGAAAACTCCCTTGTAATTCCTAGAGATCACTGTGGACAAGTTTTCAGATAGCTTAAGAAATGTTTGATGTAATAGATGTTGGGAGATGACCTTGGTTTGTACAACAGGTCATTTTAGAGTGACTTACTCATTGGGTGCATTTCTTGAGTATGTATTGTTCACTGTCCCAGAATTAAACAACTTCCACTGTTTTTTTGCTTTTGGGTAAGTGTTGAACCAAAAGATTGAAGCAAGATCCCCAAGTCTATTTGATTAAATACCAAAACCCAAGTTAAAGTATGTTTAAACCAATCCTAACCCAGCCATATGTGAATAAGTTTAATTGACTGGGTGCAGAGATTCCATGAAGACAATTTAGTGATGGATATGCATGTGCTTTCTTCAGTGAGAAAAGTCAGGTCCTTAAACACTAGAACAAGCAAAATCAAAATCTTTTATGGCGGTTAAAATTGTTCTCACTGTTAATTATCCTGTTTACCACAGGTTAGTGTTGGCCATCCATCTGAAGTAGATGAAATATTTGATGCTATTTCTTACAGCAAGGGAGCATCTGTAATCCGAATGCTACATGACTACATTGGTGATGAGGTAAAAAGATTGTTGTTAAAAAGCCAAATGTAGATTGTCAAATCTCTTTTTACAGTTAAAAATACTGTTTTAAAAAGAATTTAAATCTGTGTATTCTATATTTTAAAAACTTTTCTCCAATTTGTATTTGGGATCTATTTGAACTTACCTAGGAGAAATAAGATAGTGGGAAAATATGGAAGGAGTTACAGATGTACATACCGATCCTAAGATTCCTTGGCCAATTCTTGAATATAAATGCAGCGCAGAGGGAGGATAGAAAGGACCTCCATTCTGGTGCCATTACATATTCAATTGTATGTTCCCAGGACTTTCGGAAAGGAATGAATTTATATTTAACGAAGTTCCAGCAGAAGAATGCCGCTACAGGTAACTGGTGGTTATTACATGCTTAAGAAAAGTGATTTCTGGAGACAAAAGTTTTAGTGCTAAAGTGATGGATCCTTAAACAGCTGTTTTTTCCACCTGAGATAGCTGAAATGCAAGGAAGTATTTGGCTTGTTTCCAGTTTCATACAATGTGTCCCCTGCATAGCCAGAATTCAGGATCCTCTAGGGGTTCTGTATCTCAGGAGTATGCGGCTGAGGTAATCTGAAAGGGCTGCATTTACCGTTGATAACCACATCTGCGTAGTAATCTAATTTAGAAATAGAGTATGTTGATTTGCCATGTAAGCTTTTTGCAAGCTTCCTTTTGCAGTATTGATCGCATGTGTGATTAAACAGTTCAAAGTCTTGTCTAATATCTCACAGCACTTTCTTTACTTAAGCCTTTTTTGTGTATCAGGCATAAATGTGGAAGTGGAACATCATGCTTTATCAGCCAAAACCAGTCCATATTCAGTCAGCTCTTTTGACATAATATATGAAAAACTTAAGGAAAAGATTCTTCTAAATACCATTTTGAATATTTAATGCTCATTTTTATTATACTCTGTTGCAGTGTGTATTGACTGCATTTTTTTAGTAGTAAAGAAGCTTTCTTCTCCCCTCTCTCCCCCATGAGTGGTTTAAACTATTTCTTTTTTCTTGCCTATCATCTGTTGCAATTCGATTAAAAACACAACCCAAAATATGAAGGGCAAACTGGAGTAATAATACAGCCTCCCACCCTCCAGTGCCCATATAGTGTCCTTAATAGCATCTGACATGTCAAGACCCTGGGAGTCCTTAGTCAGACTTTTCTTCTGCAGAGGACCTCTGGGAAAGCCTGGAAAAATCTAGTGGTAAACCTATTGCTGCTGTGATGAATACATGGACCAAACAAATGGGATTTCCGCTCATTTATGTGGAAGCTGAACAGGTAAATATAACTGTGCATTTTTCAGCACTTCAGATCAAAAATTCTGCCTTTAGCTGTGTTTTAGGATCAAATTTAGTAGTATCCATTATTTTAAAAATTCTCTTTGATCAGGAGGCAGTGCAGTGGGTTGCTTTGTTTAGTGACAGTTCTGTGGTTCTGAAGGGAGGGGAAGTGCAGCTCACTTGAGGAACCTAGTGCAAAGCGATACGGAGTTATTCCACAAGCGCTCTAGATCATGTGCTTGGAGTTTGCTGACATAGCCCGTTTGCTCTTTGTGTGTGAAATGTGTGGGGGAGGGAGGGAATATCTGACTTAGCTCCCCTTGCCACACGTTTTGCTTCTCACTCCGGTTCAGTTATGCTTATTCTACAAGATTGCAGGGTGAGTGGGGATTACTGACTGGAAGCTGAAGTCAGACAACAAATTCAAATGAGAAATAGGGCATGTGTGTTTCAACAGTGATTAATGCATTGGAATGATTCTTGAGGTAACTCCTTTTTCTGGAGGAGAATACAAGTTACTCCATTTAACAGAGGGCACATGAATGTGTTGTGTTATACAGAAGCTGACATTAGATGTTCTGAGAATTCCTTTCTCTCTCTCTTTTTCTTTTCTTTTTTTTTCCTCAGCAAGAAGATGACAAAGTGTTGAAGTTAGTCCAGAAGAAATTCTGTGCCAGTGGACCATATACTGGTAAGATGAGTGCTAAGAGCAGGAATCGAGTGTTTGTTGCTTTTCATGCAATGGCAGCAATTTTGAGGGATGAAACAGCTGCACTGCAGAGCAGGCAGGTGCTCTGCTTGGATGCAGGTGTTTAAGTATTTGTTAAAACTTCAGAAAATCTAAGGTTGAATGCCCTCACACATGTGGTTTCCATGTCCTCCTTGCATGGAGAGCAGCATTCATCTGCAGTCTTTGGTTCAGTTTTCATTCTGAAATGCTTCTCTTCTGATGTCCAGTTTAAGGCCAGTGCTGCCATCTGAGGAGCTCTGTAAGCTGATGGTTTTATAGTAGGGCTGAAATAAAAATGCCTTATATGGAAGCCAGCTCTATCTTAAGACACAGATTCCACCCATCTTCCATGCTTATGGAAATTAAAATGTTTGGCTTGAAAGGTGATTTAGAGATTCTTGGTTTTTAACTCTAGAACTGACGTTTTCCTTTAGATTTGTGCCTTGCTTAAACTGCTGTTGAAACTTGTTTGAACATCAGGCAGAGTTTCTGTATTGTGTGCATACTTTTTTTTTCCTTAGGCCTTCCTTTTTATTGTTTCTTCTTTTAGGGGAGGATTTCCCCATGTGGATGGTCCCCATAAGTATTTGTACAAGTGATGACCCCACCTGTGCCAAAATGCAAATATTGATGGACAAACCAGAGCTCACCTTGGTTTTGAAAGACATCAAACCAGACCAGTGGGTGAAGGTGAGTTGTCACAAAGAGAACATATTACTGGGAATAAATTTGCTCGTCACTGTAATGTTCCCTTGCATTTCATTTTCCTCCTTCTCTTCCTCCCCCGCCCCCTTGCAATCTTGTATTTCTTATGGAGGGGCCTCTCTGTGCTGCTGTTGAATATTGGCTCCTCTCTATAATGCTTGCTTAGTGTAGTCCTTTGCCTTCCAAGAGTAGTCTAGACAATGTAAACTTGAACCTTTTGGGAGTCCAAGCCCGGAAAAACAGTGTGCAATTAGAGGCAGCTTTTGAATTGAAATGTGGTGGCTTTTTTGGTATCCCATGGCAACCGCAGTTTAGTTAAAGTCCATCCTGAGCAAAAATAGTCTTGTTTATCTTTCATTAGTGTGAAGGTTTTCTACTGGCTATTGCCAGACAAGTACAAATCTGCAAGTGAAAAAATTCATTGTTGCGGTCTCCTGCAGACACCAGTCAAACTGAATTTAAAAATTGAAAGACAGCAACTGGCTGGGACTATTGCTGTATGAACTACTGAGTTTCTAAGCTGGAGCTGTACTCTGAGAGGTGACTCCGTGAAATAACATTAAGGGTTAGTCTCTTTTTTTAATATTAATCAATCTTCCTATTTAACTAACATGGGCCTCTTGAATCCCCATATCTATCTGGGTCCCTCCCTGGTAACAGAGGGGGGCATGAAATGAATGAACAACTCTGAAAATGCCCTGTCTAAATGAGGGTAAAGTTTGACATTTCTGCCTGAGAAGGCAACAATCCAGCTCAGTCCAAGGTGAATTTGTGAGACTGCTGGCTGCAAAGGTTGTCAGTCTGTGAAGTTTTTAGTTAGTGCCATACTCCTGAGGACTGGCAATTGCACTGACCAAAATCATAGCAGCATCGAAGGGGGTGACTTCCTGATGAGCTCGGCAATGTTTTTGGTTTATGCCAGGTACTGTTGTTCAACCAAGCACAATATTTGACCATCTGCACTAAAATGCTAGTCGGTAGCAGTGTGTAGCCAGTGTGGCTCATCAAGCTTACTGAGCATGACTTGCTTTTACGCTGGGCAGAGGTGCTTGCTCTCTTTTCTTAGGAAAATTATTCTCTCCATCAAAATTGAATAAAGCAGGTTGTGGGAGAGAGGTTACAAAAGTTAAGATTCTAGCACCTGCAGTCTCCTGCATTTTATCTTCTCAGTGCATGACTACCCTTACTTCAGTTAGGAGTTACCCCTAGAAGAGAAGTTTCTCTTTTCTCCTTGCTCCTAGTTTTAGCTCTAGCCTCTGTTTCTTTGTCAGCACTCTCTCATCTTCTATACCTCTTAGTGAGCATTTCTTTGAAATCTTAAGTCTTTCTCCCTTGCTTAGGATTTGTTTTTTCTTTTTATTTAAAGGATAGTGACTGACTTCTCTGAGCTGTGATGCTTTGAGAAATTTCTAGTGGTTCAAAAATAAAAAAGCATTTCCTTATTTGTTCCTTACTTTTAATTTTTTACTCTTTTGGTACATTTCAGTTAAACCTTGGAACAGTAGGGTTTTACCGTACTCAGTATAGCCCTGACATGCTGGAGAGTTTAATACCAGCGATCAAAGACCTCTCCCTACCCCCTGTGGACAGGCTTGGCCTGCAGAATGATCTTTTCTCTCTGGTAAGCAACCCTTTGCTATTCGGTCTAATAATGAGAGCTACAGTAACTGCAGAAATTGGTGTCTGAAGAGTCAATCTCACTTTCTGGAGGCAAAGTGCCTTTGGGATTACTGCATACATCTAGCTATTAATTAGCTTGACAAGTTCTAACTTGTATTATAAGACTTAAACCCTATGGAAGCAGTCTGTCTATAACTCCTGTTGCACTGTTCTCTGTAGGGGTGTATTATACTATAGGTTTTTTTACAAAATGAAGTGTTTTGAGAACTTGCTTTCTTTTAACTCATCAAAATAAGGATATTTTAATGATCCCCTCAATGACTTTATCAAATACTATCAGCACCATGTGCTTTATTCAGTTGGGCTTGTTAAAACTGTCCTCCACTGGAGGACATGGCTGTTGGGGATTCTTACTGTTTAAAAGCAAGGGATTACCCCCAAAGCAGGTGTTGCTAGCTCTGAACAATTAGTTACTGTACTCTGTATTTCAGATTGCACTTTATTATTCTTGCTAGTCAGCAAGTATATGGAAACTTTTAAAAATGTGGATTTGATACCCTGCCTCTCCGGCTTCAAAGCTTGTAACTCTTGTCATGGCTTAGTTGAAGGGGTTTGAAATTGTAGCCTGAGTCATTTTCCAAATATTGCAAGACCAATGGGACAAAAAAAAAGAGCAAATAATACACGTAGGAACACTGTGTTAGACTCCTATTTTGGTTTCAGTTTTAATCATGTTTTTATCATAGGTGAATATAGCTTAGGTAATAAAAATTGATCTTCACCTCTTTTCTGGTACCATAAATGGTCTGGTTTGAGATTAACAAAAATCTGAGCAATCTGGTTGGAGATACCTACTGTAGGTATTATCAACTGCACTAAGCATAGAAGTGTTCGTGACGCTGTGAAGCAGTTAACATAAAATTTTCCTGGCAGAGGTGGAAAGGCATTACTTCTCCTATTAATTCACGGGAAGCAGGAAGCAAAAATTACTTCTGCAGTTTTACACTCTCAATTTAATGAAGAGCAAAAATTAAATCTCTAAATCTTTATAGTTTTTAGTTAAAATAAGATTTTGGTGGATGTAGTATCTGGCTGAGAATAACTCTGGGAGTTTGTTTTTTCTTGCCAGCATTGCTGCAATTTAGTTAAGTCACTTAATCTCCTTGTCTGTTTCTTGTTTGCAAAATGTGCTTAAAATTATATAGCTGTCTCCTTGTAAAGTGCTTACCTGTGTATAAAAAGCATTGTGTGCCGTGAGCAGACAGCTAAGGTGCTTTGACTAGTGTTAACTCCCCTTGGCAGAACACCACAACAAAGAAAATAGAGTTGATGTGCAGGCTGTGCAAAATTAACTGGGACAACTGTAAAAATAATGTGATGAGCTATTAAACATCTTAATTCTGTTTGGAAGTAAGATTAATCTGTGTCTTTTCCTCTCCCAGGCCCGAGCTGGAATCATTAGCACTGTAGAGGTTCTAAAAGTCATGGAAGCTTTTGTGAATGAGCCCAATTATACTGTGTGGAGCGACCTCAGCTGTAACCTGGGGATCCTCTCAACTCTCTTGTCCCACACAGACTTCTATGAGGAAATCCAGGTGTTCGTGAAAGATGTCTTTTCACCAATAGGGGAGAGACTGGGATGGGACCCCAAACCTGGAGAGGGTAGGAAACTTATGCTGTGAAATCCAGTAGTGGTTTTGGAAAACTCATGTGTAAATAAGCCATCAAAATTTTGGGAAAGGGGAGAGAAGGGAGGAAGAGGAGTCTGAAGTAGGCATTCAGGGGTATTTTTGTACTTAAAAACAGACAGACAAACACAAAACCCCAAAACAACCCTCTGTTATCAGGCGCAAGTTAAAATGGTAAAACTTTTCCCTACCTGGTCACTGACTGATAAAAATGCTGTAGCTTTGCATCTATTGGAGTGCGTGAAACTTGTTAGACTATGTGAATGGAAAGCCATGTACATGCATGTTTACTTGTCTTAGTCAGTCCTGTTGTAGATGCAAATGGTTAATATTACTTACTTAGCTCAGGTTAGAGGCCTACCTTGTTGTGTTTGGGCTGGAATCATCTTCTGACTCTCTTGCTGTAAAAAAAAATCAATGTATTCTCCAGTTGGCACCAAGGATAGTGAGAAAAGGCCTAGTTTCTTTAGATATCCTCAAGCATGTGGAAGGATTGTTATACAGCTCTGCCGTGATCACTCTAGGTGGAAGAACACTTAATTTAATTGCTGAATTGTGTCTCCAAATAATTATTTTTTTTCCTCCTACTCACTCATTAGGTCATCTAGATGCCCTTCTGAGAGGTCTGGTCTTGGGCAAACTAGGAAAAGCTGGTCACAAGGCAACATTAGAAGAAGCCCGACGCCGATTTAAGGACCATGTGGAAGGAAAACATATGCTGTCAGCTGATCTGAGGAGTCCTGTAGGTTATTGTAAATTTTGGTTCCCAAAAGACTGTCCTTACTCACTTAGCACTGTGTGCACTGAACTCTTGTATTTCCAAGAATAGGGAGGCTAGAGGAAACCAGTGTCAAGGTTTGAGAGCAACTGGTTTTGGCAGAGGTGGTGGGAGGTTGGATAAGTCCAGTTATGAAGGAAATTATATTGGGGAGCATGATTCAAACATCCCTGTGTGTCCTGAATCAAGTAAGCCTCATCTGTCGTGGCCAATACTTGGTCATAACTAACAAGCTCAGCTGTACCCACATTGACTGCCACAGAACAATTCTGCTCTCTAGATTGTGTTGCATTTTGGGTTTTGAAGGCTATTCAAGTGCAGCGCTGAACCTGAGCTGACTTCTACTCATGTACATCCATCCGTGACCAGCCTACATCCTCCAGGTTTAAAAGCACTGTGGTAAACTGCAGGGATTGTGGAAGAGCTCTGCACGTGTCAGCTTGGCACAGAGTCTAACTATGGTGGATACGGATTGAGTGTATGTGAAGTACTTACTGGCTAGGTGTTGTGTGGTACAAAGATTTCTTGTTCTGGTGTTTTGCTGTGGTTGAAATTCCCAAAATTATGCTGAAATTGAGGAAGAGGTAAAGGAGTTGATGCGTCTTTAAAATCCAGTCTTAAAACATAGAAGGGGTCAGTGCCGGTATCTTCCAGATCTGTTCACTTGTCTGAAATCTAACCCAAATATGTAGAAATTGATTGTTGCATTTCCAAAAGTGTGGTTTTTGAAGGACCTTCCTTGTTTATGCTCTATCTTAGGTATATGTAACTATTTTGAAGCATGGAGATAGTACTACTTTAGACACTATGCTGAAGGTGAGTGCACACTCTGTTGTTAACATTGCCAGCTTATGCAATGAAAAGCTAAATATTCCACCCTACAAATTCCTCTAAGATGTAGTTTATCTGCACACAGGCTCAATCTGATGTTTTACAGACGATGTGAACGCTAAGGGCTTCATTATGGTGTTCCTTGGTCTGTGTGTAGTGTGAAATTGCCACCTAGTGGATTGTTGCATCTCTCATTTTAGGATTATTTTTCATTGCTTGGAGGCACGGTCCTGCTTGACCTTATATAAACGGTGGTGAAGATCAGTTTATTACTAATGGTACTTTCTGCTGATGTATGTGTAATGAGGTCCGTAATGTGGAGAGCTGCAGGATGATTCATGAACAAGTTCAATTTGTCACATATTAGGCTTGAAGACTAATCTAGCAGCTCTAGCGTATACAGCAAGTTCAGTAGTGCTAGGTAAGAAGTCGACATTTAATACCATGCGCTAACAGTATTCACTTTGGCTTTGAAGCTTCATAAGCAAGCAGACATGCAGGAGGAGAAGAACCGAATTGAACGAGTTCTTGGAGCCATCTCTCAACCAGAACTGATTCAAAAAGTTCTCACCTTTGCACTTTCAGTAAGTTACTGGAAAAGCTGCTGATTCCTTGCCTCGTGAGAATGACAAGTGCGTTCAGAGCGCTTGGTGATAGAGCACTGTGCGCACATATTGCGCTAGAATAGGAGGAATAGTCTTAACGATTAAATCTTTGAGTTGTATCTTAAAGTTGGGTGGGGGGGGAAGCTATCATTGACAGATTTGGCATAGAAATGCATAAAGCCAATTCAACGCAGAAATGCGTAAAGCCAACATGCTGGATTTGTGGAAACAGTCTTGAATACTTGTCTACATTTTCATCTTCAGGAAGAGGTACGTCCCCAGGACACGGTATCTGTTATTGGTGGAGTGGCTGGAGGCAGCAAGCAAGGCAGGAAAGCTGCTTGGAAATTTGTAAGGGACAATTGGGAGGAACTTTATAATCGATACCAAGGTGGATTCTTAATATCCAGACTAATAAAGGTATGTGTAGCTGTGAGAAAAGTCCCATTCACATACATGACCAAAGCTAAACTGTTATATTTGAAATGCTAAATGCTTATCCTCGGTCAATATTTCTTTCCTTCAGCTAACAGTGGATGGATTTGCAAATGATAAAATGGCCGCAGAAGTTAAGGTAAGAAATTTTAATTAAAGATGTGATTAACTTAATCTGTGACAAACGTTGTGTGTCTAGACTGTAAGCACCTGACAGAAGAGCCATGAGTTTCTATGCAGTTTTTGGTTTTGAACTGTGGCTCTGCCTCTAACTATATTGACTGTTGCCTAGAAGCGTACTGCTTTAGGTTGAGTTATTTATTGAAATGTCTTAAATGAGCGTTTTTACAAAGTAATATCCAACTTCTAGTGATTTCTATTTCATTAGTTTCACTCATTTAAACTTTTATAAAATCCAGCACAGTTTGTGGCAGTGGTTTTGAGACTCCCCAAAAGAAAACCTTTAAAGATAATTGTAGCAAAATTCGTAGTTGTTACAACTTCCATGGTAAGCTGAGGCTTACACCAGAGCCTTGTTCCTCCCCAGGCTGATATGGCCATTTGGGGCTGACTGTGTTAGCCCCCAGGGACTCCTGGGGGAATTAACATGGCAGAAGTTGGCTAAATTCCGTATTGTAGGGCCAAGCTTTATGTGGTCATTTGTGCTGTGTACTAAGAGCAAGGCTTTGACACAAGGCAGAGTAATGTGTTTGCAGAGAGTCTGTCTTGAAGTTGGTGGCTCAAGGTGATGTGATTTCATTACTGGACTCGAGCATCCCCTCTGACTTGGGAGTGTAGGCGCTGGTCTTGGTAGCGTTTTAAAAATGTGTGTAGGTTTTATTTTTTACTCTTTGCCCGCACTTTTACAGGGACTCCTTCTTGGAAGAAGAAACTTAAAAATATGGCCCTTAATTACCACTTTCCTGTTAGGAAAACGCTCGAGAGGAATTGTTATTTCAAAGATATGCTGAGCCATGAGCTCTATCTATCTTTTTTTATCATCTAGTGATCTCTTCTTAGCAAAGATTTAGTGGCATGAGTGATTTTTACAGAGAAATCTTGCACTATAGTCAATTTTTTTCATAAAGAACATTTTCCAAAGTATTTACCAGAACAATCATCCATAACTAAATCATAACTACTTTACAAGAGAACTTCCTGAGACAGTATACCTAGCTTTTAGCTGGGGTAGTTAATGTGTCTGATGTCACCTTGTAGCGTACGTTAGTGTGAGGTGATCTGCCAAATACTGCTTGCGTGAAGATGGGGGATGACTCCCGGCCACGCCAGCTTATTCTACCCTTTAACCAATTGTAAAGTGCAAAGTCACAGGAGCCTCTGGTGCAGTTTCTTAAGCTTCAGCTATTTGCAGGGGATCAATACTGTTGATTCTGGAAGAAGAAACGTGAGAATATTCAGCAAAACTCTTGAGTGCTGCTGGTGCTTGGAGGTCATTATGCAGCTTGGAAAGAGGCCTAGGTAGAGTGCTAAGAAATCTGATACCTAGACAAATGCTTTTGCAAAATGGCCTTAGGCTTCCATTAGTGTCTTCTTCCAAGTATCCAGAAATACACACTTGATTTGCTGCTCATTTGTTGCCTCCCAATGAGAGACTGAATTAATCTCTTCAAGTGCCACTTGCTGTCCCTGGCAGCAAGGACAAGACAGGACAGGAGGCAGCATTTGGGCTCGTTCATAGAAATGCTACCGTGGCTTTCCTTTAGCAGAGAAATGGAGGCATTTTGCTATTCCCCCTTTGTACTTGGGATTACACGACTTGCAAATGCGGGCAAGCACCCTGCAAATTTTTCAGAGTCTGTGATGTTGATGGGAGCAGATAGTGTGAACTGTAGTCAGACGAGGAACATAATTCACAAAAGCATTTCTATATAACCTAGGGAATTTGGCGACTTAAAAATATAATTTTGTCTATGCCTGTTTATACCCTTATGGATGGTTCTCTGCTTTTTAAACAGGCCTTCTTTGAGAGTCACCCAGCTCCATCGGCAGAACGCACAGTCCAGCAGTGCTGTGAAAATATTCTGCTGAATGCAGCTTGGCTGAAGCGGGACGCCGAGAACATCCACCAATATTTTCTGCAGCGCAAGGCCCCACCAGCCATGGTGTGAATCTGTGCATGCCACTGCTGCAGTCCTGCTGCCGCCTCATGGGGAGAGGGAGGAGCTACCCAACAGCTGATTCATATGCCAAGAATTTGGAGTCTTTTTCTCAAACCAATGGGGATTGGACAATGAATGTAGTTAACTGGTTCCTGCTCACACTCCAGATTTAAATTCTATTAAAATTATCAGCAATTCAGCAAAAAAAAAAGAGAGAAAAATCTGTAAATATGATAGTAATAAAATAGAGCATAACAAAACTGTGAAACTTCCTCAAGCCTTGTCAGTGGTTAAAATATTTAACACCCCCCTCCTGACACTCTTATTGACAGATGTTCTGTTTTTTACACCCTCCCCCAGCCCTCCCCAAAAAAAGGAAACCAGTGGTTTCTAGGTCAGTGGAATTTTGTGGAGAGTCTGGGGCAAGAATGGGCTAATGCCTCTGAGCGTTGTGTGGAACAGGTCACTCGGAAAGGCAGGTAGCTGGTATATCATAGAGTCTGTGCATCATTCTAAGTGCAAGGGTTTGGGGAGATGTTCCTGCAACCCCCCCCAATCCAAGGACAGTAGGTTCCCTCCCTTTTGTGTTACCTCTCAGCAAAAAGAAAAATGTTCTGTTGCTCTTCGGTTTTTCTCCTTGGTTCCACTTGCTGATGTCCTTCTTAGAGATAATGGAATTGTAAGGAAACATCTTTCATAGCCACATTAAATAAGAGAAAGATTCATGCAATTTATTTTTTTTCTTACTAAATTGCACCCTCAAAATGCATGCAAATGAGGAGATAACTACTGTGTGACTGGTTCTCCTGGCTGCTGTTAGGGCAGGTCTCTTCTGTTCAAGACACCGTTACTTGTCTAAAAGATCCAGCTTGTTCAATCTCCTCGTGGCCGTAGCAACACTAGCTTTTCGTTCCTTTCTGTGATGTTGATGGTAATTTGATTCAGAAGCCTTAAATTAGTGATGACTGGCGTGATGATGAAGTCTAAGCTGTGTGCCATCATTTACTTCACAAAGCAGCGTGGTCTACTAACCAGACACAGCACCCTCTAATACAAAGGTTGGAGTTCCATATATTATTTCTTTTTTCTTTAACAGGAATTCGTATTTGGTGTGGCTTAACTGTATTTCAGAAGGTCATCAGACTAACTGTCAGACTGCTTCCCTGAAACATTTTTGTGCTATTGTTTAAAAAAAAAAAAATTAAAACAGTTGGCGTTAATAAAAATGTCAATGTGAAATTCATGTCCCGATCTTGTGTTCTGTTTGAAGCCTGAAAGAGCGTTGCTGCTTTCAAAGGACCTCAACCTCTGAGGGAACAGCGGAGGTCACATGTCGATGGTGTGTTTAACAGCCCCAAGGAAACCCTTGCTCTCAGCCTTCTCCTCTTCTGCTATCAGTGCTAGGTCTTAGGGCAGCTGAATGAGCACATACCATACTGATCGTAAGTAGATCTTGTGTAATCTGAATAAAGATTGTAGTCAAGCACTAAAGAACTAACCAGGACAGAATTTGGAAGGTAAAGGAAAGGGAAAATAATTGTGAATAAGCAAATTTCTGTTAAACAAACACCTGAGAAGTTGAGGGCTCTCAACTTCTCAGTTGAGGGAATAGTATTGTGCAAATGCTGCTGATGCCAACCACGACGAGCCAGGGCAGGGATACGCACCAGAAATGGGCAAGTTTATAGTTAGTGGAGGTGCAGTGCTCTTGAACAGTGTCGCATTGGTTGGTATCCTTAGGGCTAGGGTGGCTACATGGCCAGAAATGAGACTGAAACAGGAATTCTGTTTGTCCTGAGTCATATCTGTTAACTTGACTGATGTTTTTTCCTGCTGTCAGCACTGCAGAGCCAATGTAATTTCAAAAGAGTAAGCTGGTTTCTCTTCTGCTTCTTGCACATTGACAAAATAACATGCAAAGTTGTGATTCCAGCATGACTGGTGATGTATGAAATGAGAAGTACTGTAGCTGCAAGTTGAGGTGATCTTGTTTTGACTTTAAACAATGCAAATGACATGCAAGCAGTTGAAGGAGAGTGACAAAAATAACAAGCTTGTGGTCAGTGAGCAAACTGAATAGTCTCAGCAGACTGACTAGTCCTAGTCTCTTCTGCATGCAAAGAAAGTAGATTTTAATTGTTCATGAAAGTGAGTTTGGGATTTGTCCACTTAATATGAAATCTTTTTTTTCCATTGGAAACAAACTGATGCTCAGGAGAGGGTCAGGACAAGAACAGCAAGAGTTATTGTGGATGAGGAAAGAGACAAAATGGGGTTCACGTGATGATTAGGGAGGATATTGCCCATAAGAATTGAGTGTGTTTGCTAGGGGTGTTGAGGGTGCAGTGTCCCAGCACATGTCAGGAATACCTAAACGATACAGAAGCTAGCTTTTAGCAAGGACTCCACTGTATCTGTTCAAGTTAATCATGTTTGAAGAAACCTCTCAGTTTCTCTGGTTTCTGTGTCAAACCTTAGATAAAGACCTAAACTATATAGGTAATAGTGGGGTCCTTTATTCCTAGTACAGGCTTATAATGGAAATAAAAGCAATACAAGTTTTCCCGCAGCAGTAGGAGGGGTTTGCCTCCATATCTCTTCTATCACTGTCAGGCATAATGAGATAGTCCTGCCTGGATGAGTCCTGGTGATTGAGTGATGAAAAAAATCTGCATTGATTTGTGCTCACAGAAACATTGGGGTGAAAATCTCCTTCAACGTCTGGAACAGAAAGGTTTTCTTAACGATTAAACTTACTGCGTGCACCCACTTCTTCACTGGAAGGGTGGTCATTCACTGGAACCCAGGGAAGTGGTCAGGGCACCACGCCTGTCAGATCTCAAGGAGCTTCTGGACGATGCTCTTGGTCATATGGTTTAGTTTTAGTTAGTCCCGCGAGGAGCAGGGAGTTGGACTCGGTGATCCTTATGGGTCCCTTCCAACTTGAGATATTCTGATTCTATGGTTTGTTGCTCCTTTAATTTACTTTTTTGATACAGCGCTAGTGCCTGACTTTAATCTTGGCATTTACAAGTAAGTAACCTTGTCCTTTTGCCTTCTGTTTGCCTCCCTATCCCCCCTCCAACAAAACCACAAAAAGCTTTCTTTGGTGAGCATCCCCCTGCCTAGGAGGCAGCAGAGTTGTTCCAAAATAAATGACGTGTTGCTGTTACCTTGCCGTTCTCAAGTTCTTCACGGTTTCAGGTAAACTTACGGAAACAGTACTTCTTGTAGACCTCACTTTTGGTTTCTGTTGCAGACAGGTTGGCAGTGCTGTGTCCAAGGTACTGCCTTCCATAAAGATGCCCATTTAAAGAAGTAGAAGCTTGATTCCTGCTAAGGTGGAACTTTGCTCTGATAAAACGTGGATTGATACAGCCAGGTTGCAAGTCAGGCTTTTGCCTAGCGAGCTGTCTTACTGCTGTGCCAAAGCTGCTCGCTTGAATTTCGGGAGATCAGGCTTGGGACAGCTGCTGCCCTTACTGCAGGGGCTGCTTCCTGCTCACGTGTGAACAAAGGCAGCGGTTTATGAAGAAAAACGTATTGAAGCAATGGAAATTACTTGACCTTGAGCAGAGGATGCATGAGTGATTTGTGCAATGTTCTTTTAGCCTTGAGATTAAAGGGTTAATTCATATTTTAAAACCATTTCTGAAACAACTCCATGCTGCAGATTGTTGGGGGAAGGGGGCATGGTTGGGGGATGGTTTGGTTTTTACCTGTCGTTTTTTTAAATTGTCTCCCTAATCATCTTGTATTGGTCATGATTAGGTGTCGCAGCCTTGGCTAGGTGGATCTTCAGTTTGAGATGTGTCCTTTTTTTCTACCCCATCAGCTTTAGATAATTGAATCTGAGTTTTAAGGAAATCTCAGTGTGTTCATTTGTTCACTTTTCTTAGCAGGGGCAGTAAAAATAATGAAAGGAGTTGAAATCTAGTCAGTGTTAGTTGTGACTAGAAGCTGATACGAAGCCTGTTTGATACTGAGCCAGTATGGAATGGTCAGGCACCTGCACTGCGTTTGGCTCCATGACACCGAAATGCTAAGCTTCAAATAAGCTGGAAATGAGTTTTTTACATTGTTTTTGAGAACGCTTACGGTGGGTGGAGGACTGGTGGCCTCCTGCCCTGCTGTTGCTGACGCAGGTCCAGTCCTGCCACTGACACAGCCAGGTTTGCTCGAAAAGCGTCCCCTCCATTTAAAAAATAATAATTGCACGTGTGAACTCTCCAAAGCAATTTGGAAAAGGCAAGTTTTGTAATAACAAAAATATACATTCCTATATATGGTCACTGCTTTGATATTTGCAAGACTCTTACACATGGGATAGAGTAATATTTAATCTGTCAGGGAAAAAGGCACAAGCTTGCCAGGCGGATGTGGAATTAGCTGGGAAAGTAAGTTTCGGAATCCAGTTTACTCTCCAAAAATACCCAGATTCAGACCAAAATTTTATCTAGCGTAAGTGGAACTGCAGCATCTGGCAAGACATATTACTGCTTCCCCAAATGCCAGGCTCTTTTCCCAAACATACTTGCGTTAAGAATATGCTCCATATTTTAAATGATAGTAAAATTAAATGGTGTACAGCAAAAAAAAAAATCTTGTGAACCCTTTGAAAAACAATCAAAAAAATAACAAAACCCCAAATCCTTCTCTAACATGTACCTACCTGTTTCTGTTCATGGTCATGAGATGCCGTGAGGTCTTGATGTTATCCACCATTGACTGTCCCTGTGATTAGCCGTTATATCGCTGTGTTTCAGAGACTTTACACCCATGTCCTGTTAAAGGTACCTTAACCCCTGCGAAATACCTGCACGAGTGAAAATGCTCCTGACAGGCAATGGATAAATGAGTCTTCGCCACCAGGATCGGAACAAGGATCACAGCAGTCATAGGATGGATACCGACTTGAGTGAAGCCCTCTTCTATTGCCGAGCGGATTCTGGTTAGTGAAGGAGGATCGTGTGTGACTTGTCCTTCAGTGACGATGTCAAGATGAGCGTCCTTCCCCCCCAGTGGAGGAAGGACCAAGCAGTAACAAGTGATCAAAAATCAGGCTGAGCAGTGGCTGGCTCACTGGCTCTGCTTGGGCTCTTTCAGACTTTCTTTTTATTACAGGAGAGCTCTATTTTCTGTGCTAAATTTGTGGTATAAGGTTAAAATTATTCACGTTCAAGTGAAAATGTGTGGGGAAAATACACACATGTGCCAAAACTCAGAGCCAAAGAGCATAGTGTGCCATGCTCCACTGTAATCTTTTTCACTGGGTTGATATTGTGGACTCATTAAGTTTTCTCTTACAGGGACTCAAACCAGGAAAGAAAAGTGAGGTTATTTTAAGACTGAACATAACCAAAGTGCTTGGAAATCATTCCCTCTAAGCAAGGAAGACCAGGTGAGTGTCTCTGCTCAGCCTTGTGTAACTTAGTCATCTGTGCCGGCTGGATTTCATCCAGGTTTTTTTTTTTTTTCAAAACTGGATTTCATCACCTGACTGTTAGGAAAATGCATCTTCTCTGTGCAGCACCTAAGTCAGCCTTCAGGCCGCTCCAGCAAGGTGAGCAGAGCGCACAGAAATTCACCACGTTGCTGCAATTCAGTGTCAGAGAAATGTTAAGTGTTAGGCAGCCTTTAACATTTTGCTTCCTACAGAGGAAGGGCCGCACCTTGTGCACGTGTTGTCCTTTCAGTGCACGTGCTCGTTCGTGTAAATAATCTTATTCTGGATTCTTGTGTTAAACTTTTTAAACTTGGCGTCATCTAAACTCTGCTTGATTTATGGTGGTTTCTTAGAGGTTTCCACTGAACTCCAAGCTCTGGATAGATACAAAATCACAAATAGTTCCTGTCCACTGGAATTTATGTAGGATTTTCTGAGAAACCTGAAGGTACTAAGCAGCCTCAATAGACTTGGGAAGGGGAACCTGGTCACCTAGTTCTAAATGGTTCTAACCATTTCACTTGCCGAAATAACCCCAAGTACCCTGACTGTCTCTAGAGTTGTTCCAAAGGTCAGCAGCTTTTCAGCGTTTCTCACCCAGTTTCTGTAGTCAGTTTATGAAAGCAGGAGATGATATAAGCCTCTGTAATGTGAATCTTGAGTATGCCATTTATGGCAATGAGGAGAAAAACAGTGCATCTCGCTCAAGTTTACAGCTCCAGCCCAAGCATTACCGGGGGGAGCTGACTCCGCAGTCTCGCTTACTCTGATTTTACACTGGTTTTTCCAGCCTTCATTGCTACTGAGGCCAGATTTGTACAAAATTCTTTAATCCTTCTCTCTCTCCCTGGCTTTCTTACGGGAGCAGTCCCCTAGGGAAAGTCATCCTGGTCAGCAACACGGAAGGGTTGTAACGGTCAGTGAAACTGCACTTGCTGAAGCGCTGGGCGCTTCTGGGTTGTGTCCTGGAGCTTAGGGGTGGGGAGGGGAATAGAGGAGCATGTCGGAGCGGGACAGTGTTCAGCTAACCCCAGCAGCAAACTGCAGCTGTGTGAGGCTCCTCCGTTCCTGTCTTGTCCCTCCTTCCCTCTGGGGAGCTATTCAGCTGCAAGAGAGTGAATTTCACCCAATTTTAAACCAAATGCTGCTCAGTGAGTTGACTTTGATCTGCTAGCAGAGGCGTACTACAGAGTGGCGAAGAAGTCTGTATGCGAAGTGAACTCCGTTCCTTCAGGCTGAATAACGTGTCCGTTCTGTTCCGTGAGTCAAGCTGTAAATACTAATTGGTCTTAAACAAGTCAGTGATGTGAACTGTTTACAACTCTGCCCATCCAGACTCCTCCACTGGTGCAGATTTACCAGGGAGCAGCACCCCTCTCTCCTCCTGCTAGCACCGCGTGCCGTGGTCATGCTGTCCGTGCCTCCGCATCCTGCGCTCCCTCGCTGTCTTGTCTCAGAGATCTCAAAGCTTTGCAGTTGCCAGTGAACGCAGTCCCTATCCACCTTCTGGAGGTTAGTCTCAGCTTTGTTTTTCCAGCTGGAGTGGCTGAGACAGATGCAGGCGAGACACCGTAAGGACATGCAGCGAGATGATGGCAGCAGGACAAACAGGCTTCAAATCCCAATGTATGGACATTTTGTAGCTCTGCTTGTAACTGCATTAAAGCTGCCAGCGTGATACTTAGTCCTCCTCATCCAGAGATCTCAAAGCACTTTACAAAAGAAGCTGATCTGGATTTGTTCCCTTTTTAAAATCTGAGACTGAAGGCATAGGTAGACAAAAGAAGTTTTCTGAGATTCTCCTGCAGACTGCTGGCAAAGGTAGGGACAGTATCTAGGTCTCCTGAGCCCCAGAGTACCGGTCTGTCCCTGTAACCTGAATTTCTTTAGGGGAATGATGAATCTTTTTTGTGTTGCACAGCTGTGGGTATGAGTCCACTTCCTCAGCAATGAGTAAGACCAGTCCTCGGGGGCCAGCAGTGGCTTTGCTCTACAGCATAAGACTTTCCTCAGTCAACACTTGCCTGGGGGGGGCGAAGAACAGTAGTGGTGTGGGACAGGAAGGCCTGGAGACGTCAAGGATGAGTTAGACTGCTTTTCTCCATCTTCCACTTTCAACTGGGTAGGGGAGAGAAGCCTGCCTGGGACTTCAGCCCCCGGGAGGAAGCAGCGGTGGTGATGCTGGCCTCGGGAAGCTGCTCCACCTCTGCGTGTCCTGGGCTTGAGAAGGTCATGGAGCACCTGAAGCCTAGAAGGTGCTGGTGTGCTCACGCGTGATGTATCTTTCTTGCAGCCGGTTGATAAATGCAGTTGTTTGCAACTGAAATGAAGGTGTGCCTTTAGCTGCAGGACTGACTCCGTGTATGCTGCATGGTGCAGAATGTGACTGTCATGATAGTCTGTCACGCCGATGATGTCAATTATTCCCAAGTATTTGTAACTCGAGTTTTCCCCTCATTTACCCACTCAGAGACGGCTGCATTTGATCAGATCCCCTTTCTGGAGCGCATCCCTTTCCCAGGAAACCAAAATACATTCAGAGCAAAGAATGATTAATCAAAGAAGTATGACTGCCAGGGAAGAGCAGAGGCTAGTGCACGTCTGCCTGGAGCGGAGCTTGCCTCTCCCATGGCAGCTCTTCCCTGCGTCCTCAGACTCCTGCCCGCAGGAGAGGACGGGGCTGGGTGGCCAGGTAATTGTCCCTTCTCCCTGTGGCCTTTGTATTTAGTCCCACAATGCAGCCTGATTGTGTTACTAATTGCTCTCTCCTGGTGAGCAAGCTAGAGCCCTGCAAGTCACGGAGACTGCCTTTAATTATTCAGCTACACCTTTGCCCTGCCCTTCTTTTTTTCAGCTATTCCTTTTCTTTTTTCCCCCTCATACCCTGCATCCCTGCCCCGGGATGTGCGGCTCTGTCTCCCGTTTGGCCAGGCCAGACGGGTGCGGCGGGACCCCCCCTGCCCCCGGGGGGAGACACGGGAGGGGCGGTGG